>NC_141030.1:29782500-29941250 GCF_052040795.2 Danio rerio
ATGAACTGTTAAAAGAAAATCACACTTCATCTCTTTGACTATATTAAAGTTAGGGCTGGGCATTTTAAAAATAATAAAATTTAATAGTTTTGATTTACCTTTTTTCAGACTGTTTGATCAATGCACAATTTTGGTTGTATTTTTTTATTCTCAACTTAAAAAATTAAGTATAACATATATATAAATAATAATAATATAAACATTAATACATATATATATATATATATATATATATATATATATATATATATATATATATATATATATATATATATATATATATATTTATTAATAATTAAGTCATTTCTGTAAAACACTTAAAAATAAAACAAATGCTCTATTGGTTGATCTACAGTACAACTTTTTGATTTTAATAATGCATTAGTAAATATTAAATGATGAATAAATGTGAATGAATAAAAAACTAGTATTAACTTATGGACCATTATACTATTTATTTTATAATAGAAATTTCTTTGACATGTGTAAAGTAAATGTAAAGCAAATTACTTGTTTAATACCTTTGCAGAAAGGAGACATGAAATGTGAAGGCAAATGCTTCACAATCTTGCCATCAGGGTATTCTATATGTTTAGAAATTTAACGAAAATTCTTGCCTTAAAAGTAGACATTTGGTTTTAGCTGATGTACAAAAATGTTTTGTATGAAAACATGCAGACCATTCAGCCTGTCATAGTCATGCAAACAATTTTTCTCATAACCTTGAATTTTTCCCATTCCTTGTTTCATGTTTTTGACATAAAAAAATGTGTTCTGGGTGAATAGTAAAAATGTGCAATATGTTCTACACTGCAGTCCTTCATAGAGCTCGTCTCACATTATTCATGTGCGTCATCATGCAGTTGGATCATATTTCTCTGGTCTAGCTGTGGTCTAATATTAATGTTTGCTAATATTTTTTTAATAAAAACTCAATTTGTCAATTTAAAAGCAAATAAAATTCTGCAAACATTAAATCAGAATAGATGAACGGATTCACTCCTCACTAATTTAAGTAAAATACTATATTTATGCTAGCATGGAATGAATAAACCAAAATAAATGAATAGGTGCATATTAATGCTGAATTAAATGGTTTAAAATCTTAAAATGAGATTATTATGTTAAAGAAGCTCATATTACATTAAAGAAGCAAACTATAAAAAGTGAAGACCCTCTAATTAAATTAAACTGAAATAGGGGAAACAGCTGAATGAATTAATCAACAACTAATGAGTAAACCAACAAATATGCAAGTGACTTTTACAGTTCCAGGGTAAAATTCACACTATTGATTTTTGTTTGTCTAAATTTAAGTAAATGATGCAATTTGATCCACTCATTATGTAAGCTAGGATGAGCAATTGGGAACTACTGCTAAAAAATGAAGGGACTTACAAGCAATCAAACAATTGAATTAACTAGTGGATATAAAAAAAGTAATATATTTTTATAATTTTAACCTTTTCTAAATTCGATTAAAACATGCAGGTGATGACCCTCATTTTAAATTTGCATGTAATGCAGCCATAAACCTAAATATACCACAAAAAACTGACGTACAAATGAACAATCAAATCAGTGAATGAATTAAACTTGAATTAAATGGCATAATATTCTTCATTTATTTGGCCAAATTCAAATAAGATTTGCAGGGATGGCTCTTAATTTAAGTCAAAACTGATTAAACAAATGAATATGCAAATAACCGATCAACAAACTTGAATGAAATGGCCCATTCATTCATTTTCCTTCGGCTTAGTCTCTGATTTATCAGAGGGCACCACATCGGAATGAACCACCAAATATTCCGCCATATGTTTTACACGATGGATGCCCTTCTCCAACCCATTACTGGGAAACACCCATACACTCTTGCATTCATACATGCGCTCATACACAATGAGTTCATCCAATTTACTTATAGCACATGTCTTTGGGAAACTGAAGCATCCTTGGCATCTTATTCATCATTTAATAAACCCAAGTTCAAGTAAAATATGCATGTGATCACCCTTTGTTCAAACTGGGATGTTATAGGAAACAACAGAAGAAATGAACTAGCAAACAAGTGTAAAATTAAAGAAGTGAATGATTGATCACTTTAAATGAATTATTTAAGCTAAAAAAATTCTCACACTTTACCCTATTCTTGACATCTGACCTAAAGCTTTCCTCATATTTTTCATGGATATCTTGTGAACAAAATTTTTTGCATGTTTTCTTCATTCAGTCTTTGTTTTGGTGTGCAGGTGAAGTTGATAAACCTTGTGTCTTGAAACTGGTGGATGATTCAATTCATGAGGAGGAGGAAGAACTGAGGCTCGTTTTGGGAAATGCAAAGAGTGATTCGCCATACGGAGCGTCCATTGGAAACCAGAATGAAACACTCATAAAGATCAAGGACAATGCTGACAGTAAGAAAAAATATACAACATTTGGTCACACTGCATTTTAAGGGACAGTTCTTGCTATTAACAAACCCTTAACTATGATTTTTGCCTCAATTAACTCCTAATTTGCTGCTTAATATAGTTATTCAGGTAATAGTTGGGTTTATATATTGGGTTAGTGATGAAGAATGAGATTGTGCAGAAAATGGGCTTGATAAGAACAAATAAACCAATATCTTTATAATAGGCAGGCAAAAAGCCATTAGTTATTAGTGAGATTTGGTCGATAAAACTAAAGTGTAACCATAGATATATACACTAGATATCGCATAGTGACCCTGAGCATGCGTCAGTAGTGCCACCATATTTGTACAGTGCTCTCAGGACAAGTGTCATTCAACTGCACTAGTCAAGACAGTGTTATTACATGAGGATGCTGGACTTTAGCGCTGTCTACCTGTGTAGTAACGAGCAAACAAAGAAAACAAACCACAAAGGCAGAACATTTCATAGATAAGATTGAGTTTAACATTTTTGTATGTTATGAACTTTCGTGCTAATCAGGTAACGTTATTGATCATAATAAAGTCACATACTGCATTCACCTTAAGGCAAAGCAGCACCAACTCCCACTAAATACTCGGCTTATGCTAGTTTTGTTGAATAAAATCAGCAAACAATGCAAAAGAAATATGATAACGAGATGCTGTGGTGCCAGAAAATTGTATTATTGTTGGCTATGTGAAGGACTCGTTCATAACAGAGATTCAATCACAAACAAATCGCTCCCTCCGTCAGAATGAGAAGTGAAAGCAGGAGAGGAGGTGTGTTTCAGGAAACGGATTAGATCAAATTTAACAGGGAGGGAGGATAATACATTTCCATACACACAAACAAGCTTTTTGTCTAGAATGCCTGTACGATCACTTATCCATCGATGTAGAAAAGTGATGTAAATTTATAAGTTTCGTAATTTAAAAAAAAAAAATGTGCATACCTCCGGGAAAACTCCCGATCATAGATATATGTGTATATGTGTCATTTTCTGGCTCTGGATGACCACAATCCTCCACAGCAGCTTGGTCCCGCATTCATTTCAAAGGAGCGCTACTGTGTACTAAAATGGCGGCTCTATTGGCGCATTCCTTCTAATAGACAACAACAGGGTAGGCGACATCTAATGTATATATCTATGAAGTGTAACAAACATCACAGCAGCTTTTATTTGAAATTCAGTTCAGATGAATGTTAAAGGGATATTTCACCCAAAAGAGACAATTTAGGCTAAACACATATTTTTCTCTCTGTTTTGGCCTTTTGTCCTCAAATTCTGCATATTTATTTTTTTTTTTTTTAAGTTTATTTTCAAGTCAGGTCAAGTTTTATTGTCATTCCGCTACATGTGTGGACATACAGGGGAATGAAATGTTGTGTCTCGCAGGACAACAGTGCCACATAAATTAATTATAAATACAAACACAACACTGGACTTAAGAGCTATTTAAAAAAAATATATATGCATATCTAACATATACTACAAGATGCTTAACTATACATATAAGACAGGCTATACAAGTACTTTTACATGAGACTAAGCAGTGTTGTTCAGGATATTGTGTGAGAGCAAGCAGTGCAACATGATAGTAGTACAATTACAGTAAACATTGTTTACCTTATTGAATTCTTGTAAGATGGCCACTCACCTATATGAAGCACAATTTGAAATGCACAAGGATTTTTCAAAAACAGTGATGCATTTTAGTTATGTGATTCAGTCATGTGAACAATTCAGCTAGCATGGTGGAAGACATTGTAAAGCAAATGTTTTAAATGCTGTCCATTTTGACAGCTTTATTAAAGATTGATGTCAGTTTGTATAAGCTACTTATTGCCTCTCTTTAAAGACCATGGAATGTTTATTGGGAGCTATTGTTCCGCGGCAAAGGCAGATGACAGTTGTGATATTCACAACACAGGCTCATTCTGAAAAACGTAGCCCTATATACAGTTGAAGTCAGAATTATTAATTTTAAGGACAAAATTATTAGCCCCTAAATGTCACTTTAAGCTGTATAGAAGTGCCTAAAAATATCTAGTCAAATGTTATTTACTGTCATCATGGCGAAGAGAAAATAAATCAGTTATTAGAAATGAGTTAATAAAACTATTATGTTTAGAAATGTGTTGGAAAAAATCTTTTCTTGGTTAAACAGAAATTGGGGGAAAAAAATTCACAGGGGTTTACTAATTCAGGGGAACTAATAATTCTGGCTTCAACTGTACATGTTTGGAGATCGTAAATGATGTAGCCAGAGGAGTTGACCACTACAACGGAGTTCGATTCTGGTGAAGAACGGCTCCAGAAAGCAGGTGAGACAAAAAAAAGCAAAAATTATATATAGCAAAACAAGTAAATAACAGGGTGAGAATGTGGTAAAATATAAAAACGTGGTAAAAACCAGACGATTTTTTTATTTTGGTTTCTTTTTAAAACTGTCGGTTGGGTTTAGTGAAGTGGGTGGGTGGGTCAGTTGGTGCTTTTAAAAACACTATTGTTTTATTTTAGGGAAGGAGGAGGGTGGGTAACTTGTTCAGTGAGTCAGTCGACAGCTGCCTCTGGTCGATTTACGTGAGAATAGCAGGCGCGAAAGGCACATGCAAGGAAAATGAGATATCAAAAAGCTTACACAACACCCTCTGGTGGATTTCCAAAAACTGCCGTACCTCCTGGGACGTTTTTAGCATTCTCCAGAATTGTATATAGCAGTATGTTTTCAGAATGAGCCTGTGTTGGACATTTTGCTGCAACATTTCAAAGAGACGTAAAGTAAATAAACATTTTATTCACATGCGCAAAACATGAACAAAACCATTGTCAGTAATTTAGTGTTTATGACAGAAAGAATTGAAAACGATTGGGTGGGACACTTCTAGACACTTTTAAATCGCTGTTTTGAATTCATATGGATTAGTGTAGACGCAGCATTACTTACCATTTACTTATCTTTGTGTGGTACCAAACCTTTATGAGTGTCTATATTTTGTTGAGCACAAAAGAAGATAATTTAAAGAATGTCAGGAACGAGTAGACATCCATAGTAGAGAAAAAAAATAACACTATAGAAGTCAATGACTAGGGTTTTCCAACATTTTTAAAATATCCTATTTGTGTTTAACAGAACAAAGAAAATTTGAAAGAAATTGAGGGTACAGTAAGTAAATGACAGAAAAAAAAATTACTTTCCTTTTTACCTAAATACCTTGCATTTAGGTTCTAGTGTCTGTAGAATTTCTCAGTAGATTCTCTTTTTCATCAACTAAAACTGCTCAAATCTTCTGTTTCAGAATCCATCATAAAGTTTGCCGAGACGAAGTTCAGTGTTAGCGAACCGAAAGAGTCTGGGCAGGTGACATTAGTAAAGATCCCCATCCGCAGAACAGGAGACGCTTCCAAAGTTTCCCTAGTGAGGGTGCACACTAAAGACGGCTCTGCCATATCCGGAGAAGACTATCATCCTATCTCCCTCGGTGAGGCTTCTGGAGGCCAGAACGGGTCATTTGCATTTCGAATATGCTGCATCTAATTATCCTTTGTAGATTGGCAGGTGGCTCCAAACAGCTTCCACATTGCATGCATTCCCCACATCAGGTTATATAGAGTTCAGCATGCAAATGATAAATGCAATCAGGTGTGGAAGTGTTTAGGAGAAGAAATACCGCTGTTTATCATCTAATGCAATCAGGTGGTTTTGTGTGTGTGTGTGTGTGTGTGCAGATGTGGAGTTTAAAGCAGAAGAGATCGAGCATGTAGTTGAAGTGGAGGTTTTGTTTGATGGAATAAGAGAGATGAGAGAGGCCTTCACTGTCCATTTAAAACCAGATGAGAACATGATTGCTGAAATACAGGTGAGGAAGTTACCCCATTTTGATACCCCAAAAATCAAAGATTTGAATTCATTTTCATTTAGACAGTGGTGGTTGAAGTACACCAATGCAGATACCCTAAATACATTTACTCCAGTAAAAATAAAAAGCTCTTTGTTTCAAATTTGCCCTAATCAAAGTACAAACATACTTGAGTTTTATTCTATTTAAGTTTTTGAAAATGAGATGCATGTACTGATGAATGCCATCCTAAGATGTGAGGTAAACTAATGCACAAAACTATAAATTTGCATAAACATTTGCAAATAAAGAGCTGTTTCCATTAAATAAGTCAGAGAACAAATCACCACTTCCTGGTGCTAAATATCAAAATAAATAAATACATAAATAAGAATTTCCTGCAGTAGGAAAATCCATACAGTCATAACTGGCATACAACTGGTATATTATATAATATATATAATACTTTGATGATAGACTTTGGCTACAAAGCAGGGGACTCAAACTGCCCTGCTCCTCCCTCCAGCCCGCAACTGATGTCAAAAATAGATTTGGCTCACCAAAACATATATTTTGAATCTCTATTATTGTTGTGCAATGGCGTTTAGCTACTTGTGGTTTTGACCCGCCACCTAGTCGACATTTAGGCTGCATTTACACTGCAGATCTTGATGGTCAATTCCGATTTTGTGACTGTATCCGATTTTTTTGATGACATCATCTTTTAAAACTGACTCGTATCCCATCGTCTGCATTTACAAAGCACACGGCAAAGGCTCAATGACCAGGAAAAAAAGAGCGGGTGCTGACTAACTGCTGATAATTAAAGAGTGCTGTTTTCTCCATTCCTGCATGTAATGTGTTCGCAGCTTTTGACAAGCTGTTTTACTAGTTTACGACAGAAAGGTTCTCATTTGGCCATCTTCTTTTGATATTTAGGCTTTTTTTTAAAAACCTTTAGGCATCTTAACATAATGTCCATGACATGATTTATGCATGTGATGTATTCACAAATTTTATATTAGTTTATATTGGTCACGTGGTGAAAATTGCGCTCTCTTGCTTAAATACCGTTGCTACATGACAATATAAAAACAGTTTAAGTCCTTGTGTTCGAGATTTGAGGTCTGCTTCACTGCTGAAGTCTGTTCTGAAATGAACACGTCAGACTTGGCATCATTCGCAGTGGTTTTTAATGGTGAGAAAAAAATTAAGGAATTAAGTCACTTAAACAGTGCAGTGTTAATGCAGCCTTTAAGTAATGCATTTAGATTAGTTTTACTTTCATTTTCTCTCAGTGTACGGTCGACGGAGTTACACACATACGTTTTTAATTCTGTGGCTGATTTAAACGTTAAAATATATGTCTGCAAGTGCTCCATTTTTACTAAAGGTCTATTTTTGTAAAAATTTAAGGGTCGTTTGATTGTTATCAGTTTTACACCACTGGTTTACAAACACATGGCTTACACGTTATTTTGGTGGTGTAACAAATATCAGTCAAGCAGTTTAATCCAAGTCTTATGACAAGACAACTTATACCAGAAACAGATTTAATTCATGATTTTATGCATATAAATGTTAGTCAGCTAACATAAAATCTCAATCATATACATACATTTCTTGCAGAATCTTAAATGTACTATGTGACATGTAAAAAAGAATGGTTAATGGTTAAATATGAATTCTGTAAACATTGATTGCTGGTCAGTGTTTATCTGTAAAAAAAAAGGCTAAATTAAATCTGTTAATCATAAAAAAACATTTTCAGAAAACTTTGATTAAAACTCTTAATTAATTTGGATTCATTTGATCTCTTTAAGAGGCGTTAGAGTTTGTGTAAACAATGGAGGGACAGAAATCTCCCAGAATTGATTAAAAATCTTTTCATTTGTGTTCGGAAGATGAGTGAAAGTCTTATGTTAGAACAACTTGAGGGTGAGCAAATAATGACAGAATTTTAAATGAGTTGCATGATTTAAATTAAAAATCTGTGCCTGTTTTATTTGCAGATGACAAAAGCAATAGTGTACATCGAGGAGACCAACAGCATGGCTGATGTCACATTCCCTTCATTGCCACATATTGTGTCACTGCTGCACTATGACAATATCAGAACAAGCAAACAAAGTGCTCATCCACCCGCTGGATATCCTGTCGTCTGTGTCACGGTAGGTTTGCCAGGAGGAAAAGTCAGTCAGACAAGTTTTCCCACTCATTTGTGAATATCATCATTTATATATTACATTTCAGTGCATTTCTGATGCCGTTTATTGAAACTTTTTTTTTCATCAAGCTTTTAATAGGACCTTGAACTGCAAGTGAATAAAAAAGATTGTGAGATTATAAAGATTTTTCAAATCTTAAGCCATAAAGAGTGTGGTAATGCCTCACAGTGCTTGTGCTTTCTTAAATCATAAGGACTTTATGAGCACAAGAAACAAACAGTGTTTAATCTTCTGAAAGCTCCACGTTGTTCCCTGTGATAAATTATTTAACAGAAGTCTGTTGTATCCAGAACTTTCTTTAAAGTGTCGTGATATCATCAGAGTGGTACTTTTGATGTGTGTACCATGGTAATCAATGATTAGTAGATTTATGTAGTGTTTATTATATTATATGTGACCATTGAGCATTGTGACCAATAATACATACATTGTATGGGTCAAAATTATCAATGGGCTATATGCACAACTAGAGCTTTTCAGCCAATAATGAACTTCCAGTGAAGGTTTCAGTGAAGGCTTTATGTGACTATTTTCAATTTCATTAGGTTTCTTTTACAGAATCGATGTTGTAATTCAAATATAATCGTATATCGGCCAGGCAGTGAAGATCACTGTTTTTTTTTAAAGAAATCAGATCTTAAATGTTGTGACTTTGTATTGGATGACAATTAAACTGAAGCCGGGCGGGCTGATTTTAAAAGTCTGTGTGCATATACCCTATTTTTTGTGCTAAAAAATCATTAGAATTTAAAGTAAAGGTCATCATGTTACATGAAGATATTTTGTAAATGTACTACTACTACTATTAAATGTTATATATCACAAGTCATTTTTATTAATAATGTGCATTGCTGAGAACATAATGGTCTATATGCACAGCTAGTGTTTTTCACAACTTGAAACCTTTTTTTATTTCATAAGGTTTTTTTTTTTATTAAATTTTTTTTTTTTACAGCTCTATGTAGTAAAGTAATTAAAATATAATCGTATATCAGTCAGGCAGTGAGGATCACTGCTTTAAAAGCTGCAATTTTGTATGACATGACAATTAACCAGAACACCGGGGGCTGGCTGACTGAAATGAAAAGTTTGTGTGCATATGCCCCATTTGGACAGTATTTAGATTTTCTCAGTATTTGAATTGTTTTAAACCCAAGATTATATATTTTCACATATCTCAGCCAACTACTAAACTAACAAACCATACATCTGTAAAATGTTTATTTATCCAACTTTCAGGTAATGTATAAATCAGGTAATGTATAATGCAAAAAAATGACACTTATGGTTTTGTGGACTATGTTCATATATTATTATATTATATTATATTATATTATATTATATTATATTATATTATATTATATTATATTATATTATATTATATTATATTATATTATATTATATTATCGTTTTCATTTATTCGTTCATTTATTTTCTTTTCGGCTTAGTCCATTTATTAATCCGCCACAGCAGAATGAACTGCCAATGTATCCAGGCAGCGGATGCCCTTCCAGCTGCAACCCATCTCTGGGAAATATCCACACACACTCATTCACATTGATACACTACGGACAATTTAGCCTACCCACCACAACGTCGCCTATATTATATTATATTATATTATAATATATTATATTATATTATATTATATTATATTATATTATATTATATTATATTATATTATATTATATTATATTATATTAATTATACTTTTCAAAGTATAAATATTTTTAAAAAATGTAAAAGAAGCTTCTTGGATTTATTTGATAAGAATGATGTAAAAACAAAATACTGTAAAAAAATATGTTAATGAATTGAAAAGGATTTTTGTTTTTTACTAAAGGACTAATGTCTACTTTATTATTGTTATTAGTAAAGTCGTGATCATTTTTTATATTTTTGTAGAAACCACAATGCATTTTCACAGTATTATTTTTGGGGGTTCATTTTACTGTGTTGACCCCTGAAAATATCAGGCACTAAGCCGAAGAATACTGAGTGATTTAGTATTTATTATATAAAAAATTCACCTACTTGAAATTGATATAATTTGATCTATATAATCTCTATATATAGATCTATATAATCCATTTTTATTTTTATTAAATTAAATATTCTTTTAAAAAAACTTTTCTATCAGAATGCTTTCACTGAACACAATTAATAAATGTTTCTCCTTAACCTTTTTTTTCCCTGTTTATACTTATACCTGTTTTAACCTATGCAGGCCTGCAACCCCAAATATCCAGACTACGACAAAACAGGCTCTATCTGCATTAGCGAACGCATCAACAACACGCTGACTCGTTACCGATGGCTCATTAGCGCCCCCAGCGGTCCCGATGGCGTCACCAGCCCCATGAGGGAGGCTGACTTCGACACCTTCTTCACATCCTCCAAAATGATCACCCTAGACTCCATTTACTTCCAAGCGGGCTCCAGAGTGCAGTGTGCAGCCCGTGCCGTGAATTCAAATGGAGATGAGGGTTTGGAACTGAGCAGCCCAATAGTGTCTATTAGCATGGAGGAAGGTGAGCCTGAAAGCATCCCATTAAGTGAGATCTTGTAAAAATGCTTTGCTTTTGTACAGCAGCACCGAAGAACATTATATGCTTCTTCTGAGCTGCTGGTTATAATACACCATTTGCAAATGTGAAATTAGACTGTCAGCAGGTGGTAATAAGTCATGTTCCGTGTCTTTGATGTTCCTGGGCAGGGATGTGCCAACCACGAAAATTGGGCACAGTGGGTGCTGAGCCCTTTTCTGCCAAACTACGTTATACGGGCGCTGAAGACCTTGAATATGCCAATCTCATCAAGCTTACTGTCACCATGCCCCACATAGACGGTGAGAGAATTATTTCCCCTTTTGGCTGCCAGGTTGTTTGTTTGGTTCAGACCCTCTGAGAGAAAACCTTCTCACATTTACCCTTGGGGAAAAAACAGCTATTCTTTTGTGAATGTGCGCGTTATTTGCTGTCAAAACTAAATATTACAGCTCTCTTCAAAAGCCTAAATCAAAGTCGGAAGGATGCATAAACATGAAGTGTCATGCTGCAAATTTGCCAGCTGCGTTTTCCATCAAAATCATGTCTGTTTTCCATCAGAGCCATGAAAATAATAAAAAGTATTTCGGGATATAATTGTCAAGTTATATTTCACGTCAGATATCTAGGCCAAGCCTTTGACCAAATACGGCAGTGTTAATATTACCTTCCTAACTCATCAAAGCTGCCTTTTCCGTTTGATCAGAAAGTTTTCTGGGATGGAAATTACAAAGTATTTTGGGAAGTAATTGTCAAGTTATATTTACGTCAAACATCTAGGCCAAGATTTTGACCAAATATGGTTGCGTTAATATTACTTTCCTAACTCATCAAAAGCTGCTTTAAAGTGTAATTTTTCAGAGCTGTGTGCTGCAGTATTATTACACCCAGTGATAGGGTTCTTTATTGCATCTAAAATGTGCAATTTAATGATCATTTAATGCAAAATGATTTATTTTCAATCATCATTTACTCACTCTAATGTTGTTCTAAGCCTGTTTTACTGTTTTTTTCCCTTGTGAAACAAAATATATTATTTAAGATTAATCAATATAGTGTTGTTTATTAGATTGTCACAATATAGACAGTTTGTCTTATAGCATATTTCTAGTCTTCTGATATCATGTGATATGTTTGTGCAAATTCAACAAAACTAGTAACCGTAGTTATCTAAAGGTGATCGGGAAGATCAGCTCATACTTAATTTAACAACTGATTTCTGATTAGAGCAATTCTACAGTTAATGACGGATTTAAAGGATTTAGTCAGAACATTTCTACAGTTAAGAACACACTGATTCTAATGAACTACTCAAATCGAGTGTCTAGTTATAGACTCACTGATTCAAACTATTCAGTAAGAGCTTCACACAAGCTTGCATTTCTGATTATTCAGTCAGAGTGAGTCTCCAGGTAACGACTCAATGCTCCAAATGATTCAGTCAGAGTGAGTCTCCAGGTAACAACTCAATGATCCAAATGATTCTGTCAGAGTGAGTCTCCAGTTAACAACTCAATGATTCAGAATATTCAGAGTGAGTCACCAGTTAACATTTTAATGATCCAAGCGATTCAGTCAGATTTGGTCTCCAGTTAACCACTTACTGATCCAAACGATTTAATCAGAGTTAAGGTGCGTTCGACTTGAACCATGGCTACAGCTGGTGATCAAAGAAATTAGCTGAGCACAGGCAGGGGCGGAGTTGAAAATGAAGCTATCAAGCATGACAGTTGGTCACTTCGGGGCTCAAAGTTCAGTCATGATGCCTGATCACATGGCGTCATCATCATTTTAAAAAAAGGTTTTATTTATAACAACAAAAGATTTACAGTAAAAATAAAAGAGAATACAGTCTCTACAAAGAAGTTCATTTTTAAACATTAAGGGAATTATGAATTAAATATATAACAAACGCATGAGAGAAAAAAGGGGAAACGAGAGGGTAATGAATAGGCCTATTAAATACAAAGCAATAAGCACAAATTTTAGGAGTTTAAACATCACTCTTTAGACTAATACGTCTTTGAATATGCTAAAAAGGGTTTACATTTAATTTAATTTATAGATATAAATAAGTGAGCTACATTTTAAGTAGAAGTTTCCCAGAAAGAGCAGGTACATCAATGTCACTTTTTAAAACTTGTGCATGAATGGCTAGACAGGAAACAAAATATATATTTTATAACCATATAAATCATTTTATAATTATTTATTAAAATAGTTATTTAACTTAATTTGTTAAGAAACCATTAGGGTGTCAGGATAAATGATGATAATTATTTTATTTCAAGTCTGTAAGACTTATTTGAGTTAATATTTAGGTTATGCACTAAAGTAATATATATCATTTAAATCATTCATGAAGCTGAATGCAGTAAATAGTCTGTGTAAAAAAGGTTGAATATAAACCTGTGCAAAAAATCTAGCCCTTTGTGAATCAGACTTTGTCCAATAATAAACCCGAAACACATGTGGTTGTTGTCATGTGGTGAACTCGGCCAATCGTGTAATATCGGTCGTCATGGCAGCTCCAGCAGTTGTTCTTCAGATGCTGCACAGGCTGAATCAGTCGTCTGATCTCAGAGTGCTTTCACTGTACTTTGATGCCACGTGTGACACTCACATGGCGTCTGCGCAGCATCAATCCAGATAAAGTTTCTTACAAGCATGCAGCACTTTAAGATTTTAATCGATCTGCACAGCGCTGCATGAAGTCGAACGCACCATTAGTCTCTAATCAACAACTCACTGATCCAAATAATTAAGTCAGAATGAGTATCCAGTTAACAACTAACTGAACCAAATTATTCAATCAGAAGGAATCTCCATTTACCAAACCAATTGATTCATATAATCCAATCAGAACAAGTCTTCTGTTAACTAGTTCAAGTTAACAATATAATGAATTTATGAAAACATTTTTCAAAATATCTCTTTTTTATGAATGGATAACATGTGTACCCATAAGTGAGCACATAATAAGAAGTTGTCAGTTTGGGTGTACTGTACCTTTAAATTTTTCAATGCACGCTGTTAAACCTTGTAACATTCAAAGTGTCCAAAATCATACTTCACTGCTTGTTTATAGTTTACATGCCAATTCTACAACAGCAAGTGTATCCTAAATGTAACGTTGGTTTGTAAATTGTGGTATATTTTCTCCAGGCATGCTCCCCGTGGTCTCCACTCGTGCTCTGTCCAATTTTGACCTGACTCTGAGCCCCGATGGCACTCGCGTGGGAAACCACAGGTGCTCCAATCTGCTGGACTTTAATGAGGTGTCCACACGGCACGGCTTCCTGACCAAAGCCACCCGCAATTTCCAGAGCGTTGGAGAGACCCTACCTTATCAGTACAGCCCTGTCCTCCGAGGCCAGGGCACTTTACGCTTCTACAGGAACCTGAACCTGGAGGCCTGTCTGTGGGAGTTTGTGAGTTATTATGACATGTCAGAGCTGCTCACAGACTGCGGGGGAACCATCGGGACAGATGGCCAGGTGAGACGGCTGAATTATAATGATCAGTGCCTCAGAAATTGAAGCCATTCTTGGCCTAGAGCGAAAAAGATCACATATAAAAGAATACTGAGGTTTGAGACCATCATTATCTGTCTCTTGTTTCATTTTAGCTTTGGTAAGAGATTTAGCAGATCTATAGCCCATAGCAAAATGATAATTATAATGGTCACACTTTACGGTAAAGTTTCGTTAGTTAATGTATTCACCAACATGAAATAATTATGAGCAATACTTGTACAGCATTTATTAATCATAATTCAACATTTACTAATGCATTATTAACATCCAAATTCATGCTTGTTAACTTTAGTTACTGCACCGTGAGTTAACATGAACTAACACTGAATGACTATTTTCATTACTATCATGAACAAATACTGTAATAAATGTATTGTTGATTGTTTGTTTATGTTGTAAATGCATTAGCTATCATTAGCTAATGGGCTCTATGCACAGCTATAGGGCTCTATTTTAACGATT
The DNA here is from genome assembly GCF_052040795.2 of Danio rerio. NCBI lineage: Eukaryota > Metazoa > Chordata > Actinopteri > Cypriniformes > Danionidae > Danio > Danio rerio. The sequence goes on from NC_141030.1 coordinate 29,797,551, forward strand.
TAGGCGCAAAGTCCAAAGTGCAGGGCGCAAAACCATTAAGGGCGTTTCACGTTTGCTATTTTAAGGATGGAAAAATCCGCTCTGTGCATTGGCACATGATCTAACAGGGTTGAGCTTACTCTTTTAATGGGTTATAGATGTGTTTTAAGAATAAACCAATCAGAGTCTCATCTCCCATTTCCTTTAGGAGTTAGTTGTGTTGCGCCTTGGCGCATTTGCTATTACCATGGCTTCACTAGCAAGAAAACAGAGCATCTGCAGCGCGAGAATGAGAGAAGAGCCTCTTCGTTCTTTACTTTCACTTTCACTCTTTTTAGTGGAAAAGGAAACGTGTTGTACGCACAGACATCCATTAGCCTACATAATTAATTTCGTTTGTTAAGGTTTGTTTAAAAATTAGTTCTAAATTCAGTTCTAATTTCCAGCTAACGAATAAATGAACAATAATAACAAATTGTGGTCAAACAACTGAGTTTTATCTAAATACACATTCAACACCTGACAGGTGAGCAAATCTTGCTTATCAAAGTTTGTTTTTATTAAAGAGCCCATATTATACATGAAATAGGGTCATATTTTGGTTGTAAGGGTCTCCAACAAAGTTATTGTAAAGTGTTACCATAAAAATAATAATAAGAAGAAGAAAATTAATTGATTACATCAAACATTCGTGCCTGGAAAAATAACTGGTTCGATCAGTTCTCTTTTAAATAGACTGGAAAAAAGCAGCGATTATGCATCCACAGTCATGTTGCTTTCAAGAGCTTCAGATTTTATAAAGTTTTTTTTTTTTTTTGCATGCAGCAGGTAGCTTTAGTTTTAACCTTTCACATGATTATCCTTTCATTATCACACATTGTATGTTTTTCACCTGCTTTCTTTTGCTTACAGTTATTTTGGGCTAAGAATGTTTTTTTTTTTTTTTTTTTTTTTTTTGTGGCCAGAGAAATATTTTGTAAATCCTTGGTGTTGAGCCCTGAAAAATCATGTAAAGTAAAAACTAATTGCAATGCGACACTATAAAAGCACAACCCATTTGCTCATGCTCATTGAGCAAGCTCATACACAACACACAAAAAGTGAATTGAATGGGGAGGGTGTGGAAATAACACTAAATCCAGATCAAGTGATTTTTGCCAAAGTCTAATTTTATGCATATAAAATATATTTTCCTAACACCAAACTTGTGGCTGGTGAAAATGGTGAGTGACATGTAATGTGAAAAAACTACTAGCCTTAGTCACTGGTGAAAAAAAGTTAATGTCAAGCCCTGGTAGTAATATATTTACAATATAATATTTAATAATAATAATAATATGTATTACTTGTAACAATAATTGTAGCACATTAAATAATAATCACTAAATAAATATTTATTCAGCATTGTGACATTAAACAGAGCCTTTGTTTAAAAAACATTGCAAAATATTTTAAAATCCCAAAATTTAGAGAATTATTGTATGCAGTAATAAACCTGATGAATATATACCAGAATAACTGTGATTCTTACGTCAGTTCTCATTTGAATAACAGTGCAGTTTCCCAAACAAAATGCCACATTTGACACTATAAAAAAGTTATTTGATAAAAAGTATTGCACAGAATGGTGCAAAAAGACAATCAATCAAAAAAGATTCATGTGATACATTAGATCTTGATTTTTAAGTAATGCTGAAAGTTATAATATATAAGGAACTCATTTAAATATAATTATTCCTTATATTTTTTATGTTGGGTAATGCGGTGGTACAGTAGGTAGTGCTGTCGCCTCACAGCAAGAAGGTTGCTGGTTCAAGCCTCTGCTGGGTCAGTTGGTGTTTCTGAGTAGAGTTTGCATGTTCTCCTCACGTTCGCGTGGGTTTCCTCCAGGTTCTCCGTTTTCCCCCACTGTCCAAAGACATGTGGTACAGGTGAATTGAGTAGTCTAAATTGTGTATGAGTGTGAATGAATGTGTATGGATGTTTCCCAGAGATGGGTTGCAGCTGGAAGGGCATCCGCTTCGTAAAACATATGCTGGATAAGTTGGCGATTCATTCCGCTGTGGCAAACCCGGATTAATAAAGGGTCTAAGCCTAAAAGAAAATGAATGATAATTTTTTTTTTGTGTTTATTAATATTTAAATAATTTATATTTTATATTTAGATAAGATTATTAAAATATTTATATTATAAAATTTTCAATTTTTATACAAATATAAAGGATACGACTGGAAATCCAAAGTTTTAGAAGCACTGTTGCCTCACAGCAAGAAGGTCGCTGGTTCATAAGCTGGAATAGTTGGCGGTTCAGTCCACTGTGGCGACCCCTGATAAATAAAGAGACTAAGCTGAAGAAAAATAACGATTGAATCCAAAGTTTATCATAATTTCATATAGTAACAAAATACAATGTTAAAAAAATTCAAAGTTTAGGAGCAAAATATGCCACAGATAAAAGACATCTTACTGGGTTAATTGTGTGTAGATAATTATGATAATAACTGTGCCGGATTACCATGTTTAAGCAAAACATTCAAGTTTCATCAAACTCGATGAACATCTCTCCACGAATGAACGTCTCCATACAGTTTCCGTTTTTGTTTTCATCTATTATTATGCACAGCCGTAGCTCTCCGCAGGTTTTATTTCTGCCACACTCTTCATTGTTCTCAGCACAAGAGATTGACTTCACCGTAACCCGCTGAGCTTTTGTATTTATTCATTTCATTTCAGAATCTGTGGTCTTGCTTAAATGCCTCCCCTTTTCTAATCTCGCATCTAAATGTCGGAATGATCTGTGGCGTTACAAAAAAACAAGCCTTCAAATCTGCAATAACTCCCTAAAACGAGACGTGAATTCAAACGGATTGCTCTAAAGGACGCAGTCAGATCACGCTGAGGATGCTGAATATGAAATGCCAGGCTCTTCTGCCCCTCAGGATGGGAATTTGACAATGTTTCTTGGGGATTTTTTTGTCTTGATTAAACCCAGTCCAGCAGGTGTTCAGACCGGCCTCATTACTGATGAGCACATTTTTGTAGCCTGTTTTTTTTTTATTGACTATGTAAATTTGCAAATGTTTCAGTTCAGTGCTTCAGGACAGCTAATCTTCATCTCTGACAAATACATCCTTGCTTATTGATGATTAACTTTTAGTTTTATTTTAGTTTTCATTTTTGTTTTAGTATTAGGTTTTATTCAGAACACTACTAGATCTACAGGCCATGAAAACGATCAAACAATAGAAAACAAATAAATCAAATAATCACAAATCTGAAATTCAGCTAATTAAATTATATATATATATATATATATATATATATATATATATATATATATATATATATATATATATATATATATATATATATATATATATATATTTACATTTAGACATTTAGTCATTTAGCAGACGCTTTTATCCAAAGCGACTTACAAATGAGGACAAGGAAGCAATTTACACAACTAAGAGCAACAATGAATAAGTACTAAAGGCAAGTTTCAGGTCTGTAAAGTCTAAGAAGGGAAGTGTTAGTAGTTTTTTTTTTTTTTTTTTTTTTTTTTTGTACAATTAGTGTGATATTCAAAGAGGCAATTGCAGCTTAGGAAGTGAAGTGGAGACTAAATAGTTGAGTTTTTAGTCGTTTCTTGAAAATAGCGAGTGACTCTGCTGTTCTGATGCAGTTAGGGAGTTCATTCCACCAACTGGGCAGATTGAGCGTGAGCGTTAGCCAGTCTGAGATCCTCCACGACCGAGAGCAGGGCAGTCTCAGTTGAGTGGCCTTTCTTAAAGCCGGATTGCTTGTTGTCCATGAGATTGTTTTGAGTAAGAAAGTCCAGGACTTGATTGAACACTACTTTCTCCAGAATCTTAGCCATGAATGGAAGCAGGGATACTGGTCTGTAGTTTTCAAGTAGCGTATGGTCCAGGTTGGGTTTCTTTAGCAGTGGGGTTACCCTAGCCTGCTTAAATGTAGTGGGGAATAAACCAGAGTCAAGAGATGTGTTAATTATGTGAGTCAGTGTTGGTATGACTGCAGGAGAGATGGCTTGCAAGAGATGAGAGGGAATGGGATCGAGTGGACAGGTGGTTGCATGGCTAGATAGCACAAGTTTGGACACCTCAGACTCAGAGAGCTGAGAAAAAGAGGTGAGTGTGTGTGGTGTTGGTGTTGTATCTTGCGTGTTTGTTGTAGGTGCAGCAAATTGAGCACTGATTTTTGCAGTTTTGGTGCAGAAGAATGTAGCAAAGTCATCAGTAGTAAGTGTGGAGGATGCGGGTGGAGGAGGAGGATAGAGGAGGGAGGAAAATGTTTTAAAAAGTAGGCGAGGATTAGTGGCATTGTTGATTTTCAGACGGTAATACGTCTGCTTTGCAGAAGTAACCTCAGCTGAGAAAGAGGACAGAAGAGTTTGGTATGTTAAGAGATGTGCAGGATTTTTAGTTTTCCGCCAAATTCTCTCTGCAGCCCGAAGTTTTGAGCGATGCTCACGGAGAGCATCCGAGAGCCAGGGTGCAGGAGGACTGGCACGGGCTGGCCTGGATGCAAGAGGACATAATCGGTCTAGACATGATGCTAGTGTGGAGCAGAGTGTATTAGTGGCACTGTTCGAATCAAGTGCAGTGAGTTTGCGAGATGGAGGAAGAGAGTCTGAAACAATGGTGGATAGTCTATTGGGTGAGAGAGATCGTAGGTTTCTGCGAAAGGTAACCAGTGTTGGAGTGTGTGGCGGCTCAGGAGTAATGTGGATGTTGAGAGACAGAAGGAAATGATCAGATATTTGTAGTGGAGTTACTATTGTTTGATCAGTGAAGCAGTGTCGTGTGTAAATAAGGTCTAGCTGATTACCTGATTTGTGGGTAGCAGAAGTAGGTGCTCTTTTTAGGTCAAAAGAGGCAAGCAGAGTCTGAAAGTCTGCAGCTTGCGGTTTGTCAATGTAAATGTTGAAGTCACCTAGCACCAATAAGGGAGTGGCAAAATTAGAAAAAGATGAGAGAAGAACATCCAGTTCATCTAGGAAGTGACCTAATTTACCTGGTGGGCGGTAGATGACAACCACATTTATGTAGAAGGGGTGGATAATGGTGACTGCATGGAATTCAAAGGAGCTGATTGTTGGCAGGGACGGTATCAGAGTAAATTTCCATTCTTTGGAAATTAGTAGTCCAGTCCCACCCCCTCTCCCTGTCTGACGAGGAGTGTGGGAAAAAGAGAAATTAGCAGAAAGAGTAGCATGTGTAGCAGTGTCCTCCGGCCTCAACCAGGTCTCAGTTAGAGCCATGAGATTATAGTCAGAATATGTAGCTATGGAGGTAATAAAATCAGCCTTGTTAACAGCTGATTGACAATTCCAGAGGCCCACGGAGAGAGAGAGTTGTGAAATAGTAGATACATGTATTGAACGAAGGTTGTGAGGATTACGCCTGCAGCGCACCTCCTGTGTTTTGCGAGTGTTAGTAACAACAGGAATTAGAAAACACATAATAAAAGTGCACTGACAACAAAAAAATACATATATATATATAGGGGTGGGACAAAATATCAATATGCTGATATATTGTGATATTTCCGGCCACAATACATCATCGATACTCTGGCGCCAAGTATCAATATTTATCTATGGCTGCATTTATACTTCAGATCTTGATGGTCAATTCCGATTTTGTGGCTGTATCTGATTTTTTTGATGACCCACTTACATCATCTTTTAAAAGTGACTTGAGTCCGATTGTCTGTATTTACACGGCACATGGCAAAAGGCACAATGAGCAAGAAAAAAATAGCGGGCGCTGACTGACATCTTTTCTCCATTTCTGTATTGAATCTGTTCACAGGGTTCGCAAAATTCTTTTTGACAAGTTGTTTTACTCTAGGAATGACAGAAAAGATCTCATTTGGCCATCTTCTTTTAATCTAGTATTTTTTAAACCAGTAGGAATCTTAAAGTCATATCCATGGTGTCATTTATGCATGTGATGTATGCAACAGTTTTAGTCTAGCCTACATTGTTACTTGGCAGAAGTTTCACTTCTCTCTCTCTCTCTCTCTCTCTCTCTCTCTCTCTCTCTCTCGTTAACATGCTTAAATACTTATGCTACATGACAATATAACCCTAATCACTATGGTTTTTAATGATGCATGTGAAAATTCAATCTACCTGATTACACTGCAAGCACGAGAACAACGATCTGCTTCATATCGGATAAATTCCCACGTATGAACAAAGCCTGAATCTGATTTGAGAAAATCGAAATCCATGTGATTTTTGTTCCTGCTTACCCGTACATGAGCCATATCTGATCTGTGCCACATGACAGAAACAAATCAGAATTATGTCACTTGAAAATGCAGCCTAAATGTACAAAAGATCTGAATTAGTTAATCAGTCTTACAATGACTGCAGCAGTTTACCGCTTGGGCTGCAGTACACCCAGTCCCCACCAGTTGCGTGAAAATGGTGAATTGGTGATAATAAAGCGATAACCATGCTGATAATAATTAAATTCATCTTTATTTCTATAGTGCTTTTACAATGTAGATTGTGTAAAAGCAGCTTAATAATAATAATAATAATAATAATAATAATAGGGCATCACGGTGGCTCAGTGGGTAGCACGATCACCTCATAGCAAGAAGGTCACTGGTTTGAGCCTCGGCTGGGTCTGTTGGCATTTCTGTATAGAGTTTGCATGTTCTCCATGTGGGTTTCCTCCAGGTGCTCTGGTTTCCCCCACAGTCCAAACACATGCACTATAGGTGAATTGGGTAAGCAAAATTGTCTTTATTGTATGTGTGTGAATGAGTGCGTATGGATGTTTCACAGCGATGGGTTGTGGCTGGAAGGGCATCCGCTTTTTAAAACATATGCTGGATAAAGAGTTGGCGGTTCATTCCGCTGTGGCAACTCTGATTAATCAAGGGACTAAGCCAAAAAGAAAATGAATGAATGAATAATAATAAAAATAATAATAATTTAATAATAATAATAATAATAATAATAATAATAATAATAAGTTTTGATGAGTAGCAAATCATATTAGAATGGATTCTGAAGGATGATGGTAAACTAAACCATCAATCACAGTAATAAACCTAAACACATTCAAATAGGAAATGATTCTTTTAGATTGTGATCAAACTTGACAATATGACTGATAGCAGCCTCTAGTGGAGAAGTGGGCTTGTTAAAAGTGTTTTTCCTCAGTCTGTGTGTTGTGAATGTGTTGTGGCAGGTGCTGAACCTGGTGCAGTCATACGTGACCCTGCGTGTTCCTCTTCACGTCTCATACGTGTTTCATTCCCCTGTGGGTGCTGGAGGCTGGCAGCATTTCGACCTGCACTCCGAGCTCCGGCTCACCTTTGTTTATGACACTGCCATCTTGTGGAAGGACGGAGTCGGCAGCCAAACACAGGCTGATCTACAAGGCAAGTCATGAGTTTCAGAAACAAGTTTAGTTTGCATTATCTCAAGTCTTAGCATTTAGATTCTGGACATTTTTATGCGCTGTTATTCAATTGGTTGGCGGCCAATAATTGTTTTTTAGTGTTTAATTGCAATTACAATTTACTAACAATGGCGTATTAAAGCAGGGATGTCAAACTCAGTTCCTGGAGGTCGCAGCTCTGCAGTTTAGTTTCAACCCTGTTTCAGCACACTTACCTGGAGTTTTAAAACAAACCTAAAGGACTCAATTAGTCTGTTCAGGTGTGTAAAATTAGGGTTAAAGCTGAACTGTGTGGATCTAGGATTTGACACCTGTGTATTAAAGAGACAGAGAAGACCTTTATAGTGTCATAAAAGATTTCAGTTTGAAATATGTGATGTTATTTTGAACTTGATAGTAATTTTAAAAATCCAAAAAATGTGTTGCTGTTAAGAATAAAATACTAAGCCGCACAACTACATATGAAGGACCATGTGATGCATTGCAACTGTTGTAATGATAATGCAAAAAATATATTACGTTTTTAAAAATGTGAACTTTTTATTTTTGAATTATAGTGACATTTTACAATATTACTTTTTATTGTATTTTGAACAAACAAATGTAGCCTTGGTGAGCAAAAGTAGCTTAACCTGTAGTGTTTAGATATATACTATAATAATATAATATAATATAATATAATATAATATAATATAATATAATATAATATAATATAATATAATATAAAGTTACAACTGCTACAATAAAATAACTCAATTAATAATAGTACTAATAATGATAACAATAGTGCAATCAAATAAATTAAACAAACATGACCAATTATGTACTTTACTGACATTAATAAACTTCAATAAATAATAATAAATGGTTTAAAGCTATTTTATTTATTTTGTTTATTCAAGTTAGCTAATGCATTCCTGTAATGAATACACTAAGAACACTTTTCCAGACACTCAAAGTCATACTTTCTAATAAAAAATAAATAAATAAATAAAATAATAGTAAATATTATAAATAAAATAGTAATTTGAGTACTATATCATTTATTTATTTATTTATTGGCTGTCTTGAGATCAATGTATGAAATCAGTACTATGTTCTGGCAACAGAAAGCTCAACATTTTCCTTTAAATATAATCAAAATAATTGATATTATTGTTTATTATTATTATTATTATTATTATTATATAGTGAGGGAGGCTTAGCTCTTGTTTATCTTGTAATATTGGTCCATCATGAAAATGTGAGCACATCTCTACCAAAAGTCATAATTTTTCATTATTCTACAGATGTCACATGTGGGGGAATAAAGAAATAGTACAAGGTGTACTGGCCAGTAGCAGAATCAAGTATCAAGTCGTACTATATTTCTAATTATGATAATAAAATTAACCAATGTTTTCTCTACAGGAGCTTTATATCCCACCAGCATGAGGATTAACGAGCAGGGGAGACTCGTGGTCAACTTCCGCACAGAGGCCCGCTTTAGGGGTTTATTTGTAGTGGGGCATCCTGGTAAGTTCTGGCATTTCCCTCTAAATGTCTTCCTGAAATTACATCTTATTAATTTTGTGGACTGTCATTTTATATTTTATGTCATGAGAACCCTAAAGTGAAACTTTGCTGTTAATTTGCTCAAGCCATTGAAGATGTAGGTGACTCAGTTGAACAATAAAGATTTTTAACTGAAAACATGATCCTTGGCAATTCATAACATGTAGGTCATTGGCTACTGCACTTTAAGAGACAAAAAAGGCAACGCTAAATTAATACCATTGGCTGCTGATGATACATTGACGACTCATGAAGTGAAACAATTGGTTTGTCCAAGAAGCTTTATTTACAGTATTATTGCTTTTATATTAATATGTTTTGCTTTGGCTGTACATGGTTTAATCAAAGCATCAGTGCCTATATACTTGCATTTTATAAATCACCAAGGACCACAATTTTTTATTATCACCAAGGACCACAATTTCAGACAAATATCTTCTTTAATGTTCTGCTGAAGACAAAAAGAATGACAAAGAAAAATACGGATTAAATTAACAGGAGATTTTAATTTTTGAGTGAACTGTCTCTTTGATTATAGTCTATTACTAAACTATTGTTATGCTCTAAAATATACTGTCTTGTTTCCAACAGCAAATTTGAGGAGTCTGAAAACTACAGGTAAATTGAAAGATCATGTCTCTCTTTAATAGAATATGGAAAATATATATTTAAATTAGCCCTCCTGTGTAATGTAATTTGTTTTTTTAACAAGGATATTTTCAGCTGTATTTCCTAATATATATTCTGGAGAAAGTCTTATTCCCTAAAGTTTGGCTTGAATAAAAAATAATTTAAAGAAAATGTAGGTAAAGACATAAAAATTGCTGTTTGAAATTAGTTATAAAAAGTGTTATGTGTTGAAAATATTAATATTATAATATTAATTCCATTAAAGGTACCCTATAATGAAAATCTGGGTATACCAAGGTATAGTAGAATAATAAAAGATCAATTATATGGAAATAGGCATACTGTGAGCTTCAGACACCTCTTTTTCCTTATTTTCATTTACATTTACATTTAGTCATTTAGCAGACGCTTTTATCCAAAGCGACTTACAAATGAGAATTTTCATGTAAATTCTATGCGTGTATGACAACGGACCAATCGGAAGACAAAAGTTTGGCCAGCGGAGAAATGGATATGGTCGTGCCCAACCGAGTCTGGTGTCTCTCTAGGTTTTTTTTCTTCACTTTCGCCAATTGGTGAAGGTTTTTTTTCCTTGCCGCTGTCGCCACTGACTTGCATGGTTCATGATCTTTTAGAGCTACGCATCAATGGATTTGCTCTTCAGTGTTTGTACTCTCAGTAGTGATTACTAAACCACACTGAACTGAACTAAACTGAACTGAACTACACAGTTTCAATTTACTATGATTTTTTTTATGTGAAGCTGCTTTGACACAATCTACATTGTGAAAGCACCATACAAATAAAGGTAAATTTAATTGAATTGAAAACAAACTGTGAAGAGACTCACAGGCCATGCCCTCTGCATTTGCATGTATGCCTAATTTGGGTTGTTTATCCAGACCTGACCAGTAGCCATGTCACTAAGCTCTGAGATCATGAAAAAAGCTCTGAGATGCACGCCTCATGCTGCGTTTGATAAGCAACAACGATTTCTACTGAGACAACAATGATTTTCTCCCTTAGTTATTTTTAAGTGTACATTTCACTTACTATGTATTTGGAACTTTTATTTTGAAAACATGAGCGCCAATTGGTTTACTGTGCATTACTGGGTCACGACAGCATGAGGCAAGTTCAAACTGGCCTCAGGACGCGAAATGCATTTGTGATAGCACCGTCCCAATGAATGGCCAAGCATCCAACCCCATATATACAATCTCATTGAAGCTCCAAGTGTTTCAACTAGAGAGAAGTTAAAGGCCTATGATTCATTGAATACCAACAGTTTTGTTCTGTGTGGTCAAGTATTAATGTTCCGATTACTCGATTCAAAACGATGTAGTGCTAAAAACCGAGGTTCTGCCTAGCCAAAGACAAGGGGAAAAGACGGGACTATAATAGGCCTGGGTAATCATCAACAAGCAAAACAACTGCATTCTGACAGTAAACCACACCACAATCCAGCATTTTTAATTAGGTCGTCACTTAATTCAACTCTCGTTTAGCCAAAGACGTCTGCGGTTGGAATTAAAAGCAATTTAGCATCCTACCGCACAACACGATATGTTTGCTATTCCAGCCGATTTCTTTTTGCAATCGGGACCTGTGTGACGTCCTGTGTGACGTCATGTGTGACGTAGGTTGATAATTCTACAGCATTTATAGCTTAAAAATACAACGCTATACATCTTTATCACTCTCTTTTGTCAAGTTTAATTATAAGTTAGCCTTTATCCACAACAGATCTGGACTCTGATTGGGTTTATATTTGTCTGTGTTCAGCATACATCCTGCTCGGTGTGTTTGTGTGTGTGTGTGTGTGTGTGTGTGTGTGTGTGTGTGTGTGTGTGTGTGTGTGTGTGTGAGTGTGTGAGTGTGTGTGTGTGTGTGTGTGTGTGTGTGTGTGTGTGTGTGTGTGTGTGTGTGTGTGGGTGTGTGGGTGTGTGTGTGTGTGTAAGAGCGACACTAATGAGTGGAGCTCATTAATATTTATGACACAAACCATGTATGGTCAATCGTGGACCTTCTGATGCTGTTGGTATTTTATGGAGTAATGAATGATATTATAAAACCGTTTCAGGAGATTTTTGAACTTTCTGAAGCCATACATCTACTATGTAGATATCAGAGACTAATTTAACTACCAATGCAGTATACGGCACCTTTAAACATAGCACTTTGATCTATATATATTTTTTTATTTGAAAAAGAGTTACAATTTCACAGGAGACCTAATAATTCTGTCTTCAACTCTATTTCTGTCTTTTATTTGCTTAACTCTCTGTCGCTCACCTGTTTACCCAGCGTCCACAGTGTCTACAGTGATGAGTGCAGATCACCCAGGCTTGACCTTCAACCTCACTCTAGTCAGGACGGAGCCGACCTACAGCCAACCCGTCCAGCAGTGGATGTTTATCTCAGACTTCGCTGTGAGTTGACCTCTTTTTTCCAAATTTTTTTTTATTTTAAGTACAGTTTTTGCGTTTGTTTTGATCATCAAGTTTGACTCTGCTGTAAGTTAAAAAGTAATGTTAAACTTATGTGTGTATGTGTCCTACAGGTTCGTGATTATTCTGGCACGTACACAGTGAGCTTGATCCCCTGTACAGCTGCTCTGAATGTGGAGTTCACAGTTCCTCCAGTCTGCAACCCTAGAGAAGCCATCACGTTTGATCTCGATATCCGCTTCCAGCAGGTAAACTGATGAATTATTCTCTCACTGAAGCAGAAGCTAAATAAATCCTCAAATCAATGTTAACTTTAGCCTCATAATGCATTCAAAAGCTGTGTAGTATTTTCATGTTCTCGAGCGGTTAGACACGACAGTTACAACTTAATATTTTTACAAACTGCAGCGGCTGAAAGTGCTCAAACGCGCTGCAAGTTAAGATAACATATGCAAACAGACATAACACTAGCAAATTGAGTAAACAATTTTGTCAATTTGAAAACAGATGCAAATATGGAAATGCACTCCAAATAGCGCAGACAACAATTGAAATGTGTCGGGATCCCAAAAAGTGTCTGTTTGGAGATCTGAGAGTTTTTTTTTTTTTTTTTTTGGTTTATTTTAATGTTCTGATTATATGGTTTCTTATTGTTTGTATATTTTTTAATTAACCATTATTTTAATGGCATGTTAGCAAGAGTTACTCTCAGAACAATTATTTATGGAAATGGAAGTTGCTGAGATTTATTTTTTGAGGATGTACTGTACTTTCAATTGAAACAGAATATTGAGCAGTTGGGCGGGGCTTTCTTTTGCTCATCATTCCCTCATAGCAAACAGTAAGAGAAGGTATTAATAAGCAATTGCTATGGAAGCCCTTAGGTTGACATCAACAGACAGACCATCATTCCAAATGTGGAAGCAAATGGTCAGACTTTCATTGAAGATTACCAAAACAAGCCATTTTATTTTTTTGGGGATTAACTTGCTCAGATTAAATATTCACCCGAAAGGTTCAATACACCCTGGAGTACGTTCTTTGAGATTTTAACAGATTTGTGTGTGTTGAGGATCAGTTAAGACAATGTTAGCACCTTCTAACTTTAAATATTGGGAAAACTGGATAATTTTGAGCTTTCGTCAGGTAATTTCATCTTCCTGGTTTAAAATAATGTTTGAGGCAGGATCAAAATCGGTGATGTAGCGCGAATCTGCTAGTGGAGTGATGATGCGGCGGTTTCTCATTATTATTCATAGCTGAGTTTTCTTATCCTATGAAAAGACCATGCTTCTTAATTATATATGAGAGCACGTGCTTTACGAAGGCAAGGCAGACCTGCCAAGCTGTGAGACGCAATGACTGGGTGAGACCACGTCCATGCACAACAAGGGCCGTTTGTGATTGTTTCCATGGTCCAATGGGTTTGTTGTATGTTTTTCTCTACGATTCTGTTAAGGCTGATACAGCAAAGCTGTTAGTTTGTAACAAGCATTTTTGTCAGGAGAGCTGTACGAGAATTGGAGAATGGCAGACTTTGTCTTTTATCAGTTGAGTTTGTTACCATTCAGTCGCCTATAGCCATGCTGCTGTGTTAATACATGTTTAAAATCCTCCAGGATACTATCAGGGTTAATGTTTGGAAAAGATAGGACAAGAGACCTGCTGCACTGTGTCTGCATTCAGACCTAGGGATGGAGGAGTAGAGAAGTCCTCCTCATTTAATATAAAGATGATTATCTTTATAATGATATAACAAATTGTGGATATGAAAGTATAAATAACATACGGTATGTAGCAGGGCATTCAATTACTTACTGTTTATTTCTTTGCATGTTAGCTTTGTAAACTGTAAAATCATCCGTCTCCTCACGGTTTGTCTCTCATTTTGTGAGCCCATTGACAGTTGTTTGCTCGCCTCTTTCTCCCCTGCTCTGCTGACCATGCCCACTCCTCCCTCTGCTCGCAGCGCTCCACGCCCATCTCGAAGCATTTTTTTTTTAATTCTAAAGTGAACTTGAACCGAAAGAGGGAGGTTTCATGACCCTTTTAGAATAATAATGTGAGTGTACAAAATTAACATTTTAAATTTAGGTTTCACACAGACTTTAAAATAAACAAAAAACTCACCTTTCAGATCTGCAACAGCATATTTACCTCTAAAGAGGAACCATTTAGATTTGTCATATTTATATAAAATATATAAAACTGGTGACGACGCAGTGGCGCAGTAGGTAGTGCTGTCACCTCACCGCAAGAAAGTTGCTGGGTCACTGGTTCGAGCCTCGGCTCAGTTGGCGTTTTTGTGTGGAGTTTGCATGTTCTCCCTGCGTTCGCGTGGGTTTCCTCCGGGTGCTCCGGTTTCCCCCACAGTCCAAAGACATGTGTTACAGGTGAATTGGGTAGGCTTAATTGTGCGTAGTGTATGAGTGTGTGTGTGAATGAGTGTGTGTGGATGTTTCCCAGAGATGCGTTGCAGCTGGAAGGGCATCCGCTGCGTAAAAACGTGCTGGATAAGTTGGCGGTTCTTTCCGCTGTGGCGACCCCGGATTAATAAAGGGACTAAGCCGACAAGAAAATGATGGAATGAATATAAAACTGGTTATTTGCATGAGCTTACACCTGAAATTCTTCAGAATTATCATTGCTGTCTGTTTGCAGGTGAGTGACCCTGTGGCTGTGGAGTTCAGTCTGAACACACAGATGTTCCTGCTGTCTAAGAAAGTGCTGTGGCTGTCAGATGGATCAATGGGCTTTGGTCAGGAGAGTGACGCCGCTTTCTCTGAAGGTACGTCTAATGTACCACATACTGTACACCTATTTTGGGCTTTAAAGCTTTTCATAAAAGTTTTTTTTTAAAGAAAAATCCAAAGTACACTTTTAAGGGTTTCTTTTGTTGCAGTTTATGAAGTTGTGTCTGTAAAATACATGTTTTTCCCTCTGCAGCAAGCCCTATTTCTCCATTTTAGCAGTCTTACATGAAACAGACTTTACAGTTTTATTTATATCTACATTTTTACCTAGAAAAATGTTCTGTTATTTAAATGTTCAGTGGTCCAATTAATTAATTGGTTTGTCAACTAATAATAAATAATCTCATTGGTTATATACAACTATTTATTCTACATAAAAATGTAAAAAAAATTAAATGTAAAAGTTAATTAATAAAGAAACCCAAATTTCTCTCTGTAAAATCAATTAAAATTTTGAACCTAACTTCATTCAATGTTTGGATTGTTTTTTGTGCTGAAATTAGCACAGATTTAATAAATTTATGTTTCAATTTCATATTTTAACATAACATTACATAATAGAAAACTTCAAATATATAAACAGTTGAAGTCAGAATTATTAGCCCCCTTAAAGTTTTTTCTTCTTTTTCAAATATTTTCCAAATTATGTTTAATAGAGCAAGGAAATTTTCACAGTATGTCTGATAATATTTTGTCTTCTGGAAGAAGTCTTATTTGTTTTATTTCGGCTAGGAAAAAAGCAGTTTTTAAGTTTTTTAAACACCATTTTAGGGACAAAATTATTAGCCCCTTTAAGCTATATTTTGTCTCGATAATCTACAAAACAAACCACTGTTATACAATAACTTGCCTAATTTCCCTAACCTGCCAAGTTAACCTAATTAACCTAGTTAAGTCTTTAAATGTCACTTTAAGCTGTATAGAAGTGTCTTGAAAAATATCCAGTCAAATATTATTTACTGTCATCATGGCAAAGATAAATCTTGTTATTAAAACTATTATGTTTCTAAATGAGTTGAGAAAATCTTCTCTCCGCTAAATAGAAATTTGGGAAAAAATAAACAAGCAGTCTAATAATTCAGGGGTGCCAATAATACATTTTTTTCCTGTTCTTAATGTAATCAATACATTAATACATTTCATTGAACATGTACACACAGGCATCATCTTTTTTGATAGGTCCATATGAAATGTATATCTGCAGGTGTACCATGTTTATATATAATATCCGCCCGTTATACAACTCCTGCTTTGAAACAATTATTGTGAAAAGTGCAATACAAAATAAACTTGAATTGAATTGAATAACTATTGCAGATTCGTTTACCCTATTTACCTGCAGTGTCTTGCCTTAACCAACAAAATTACACCTTAGAAATCACATATTAACACTCTTGCACAAACAACATTTCCAAAAATGTAAGTTTGTTTCAGCTATGTTTCCACACGAGTTGTGAGATCTGTCATAGTCAAGTAAGTCATAGTCATGTAATTGCAGTGAGAGATGTTTGCTGTCTCAGTTTCCAACACTGAGCTTGTTCTCCTCAAGGTGACGTGATCTATGGACGTGTGATGGTGGACCCGGTACAGAATTTGGGCGACTCTTTCTACTGTAACATTGAGAAGGTGTATCTGTGCACTGGAGCTGATGGATATGTTCCTAAATACAACCCCAGCAAGTCTGAGTTTGGATGCCTTGCTGACTCTCCGTCTCTGCTCTACCGATTCAAAATTATTGTAAGTACGATAGTAATGTTGCTACTGATAAATACAACTAAACTTAGTTATTCAATAATTCCATGAACTGAAATGAAGCTGAAAACATATTATTAAACTAAAAACTATCATTAAAAATAAATATAAATCAAAATATGAGTAATTGTGAGGAGTGTGAGGGAAAACAAGCCATTTCAGTACAGGGATTTCTTTGTGATGTTTACTGATGCAATCCTTATACACATTATAATCACAAAATCTGAAATTACACTGGAGCCTATTGCGTACACAGTGATTTATCAACACAGCCCTCCATTATCAATGTATTATCTACATTCATTGACAAGTGCCTCTGCTGGATTTAAATGCTCAGTTGTTAAAAAAAAATTAGAATATTAATATCTGTTGTAATTAGTGATAGGAGAAAGAAAGCTTTTCAAAACTTTTGAGTGAATTTTTTTTCAAAATATGTACTGTTCCGAAGCGCCACATGCTAGGGACACCTGCTGGTCAAAACCATGTTTTTGCAACAAACGCTCTGACAAAGCATTTATTAAAATGGCTTTTAACACTTCCAGTGTTGAATTGAAAGTATAACCTACCAAATACATTTAGCATCTATCAACTAATATCCTTCAATATCAAATGTCTGCATAATAAGCATCTTTTTATACAATTTCAAGACTTATATTGTTTGTTTCATTCATACTAAGGACAACAAGATCATTTTGAAGAAGATTTTTCCTTTTTATTTTACAAATGTCACATTTAAATGTGTGCAGAATTTTAGAACTGATCAGAGATTAGGTTAAAAATATTAAACTATTATTACAATATTATTAATACTTTTTTTTACTTTTTATGTATTTACAAGTGTTATTGTAGTTCAAACTTACGAACTGTACATAATTATTATTTATAATGTGACTTTTGAATGTAAAACTGCTTGATTTATAATTAAAAATGTAATTAGGACGTTGTGATGACATAAAAATTTGTATACATGTATTTGTTGTTATTCTATTATATTCATTATATTATGCAAAACATTATAAGCTGTCGATATTTTTGTATGACTAAAGTAGATTGTAAGACAAATAAAAACACAATACAGGTGTTTAGAAAGAGTATACTTTATTCTGTTTGACCTGCAAAAACAACAATCTAAAAGATAAACTTACAGAGATGATAACCGTGAGTCCATTAAAATACGCTCACTCATAAATATAAACCGCGGTTAGCTTTGCCTTGTTGTTCTGAAGCGCAGCTGGCTTGACCAGCTAAAGTAAGCCTTCTTTGCTCAACAGCCCTGCTGAGTAATATAGTAAACTATAATTTAAAACGATAGTTTAAAATGGGCCTTGCTGCTCCCACCTTACCATACCCTGGCGTCAGATCCCACTACCGGCGTCCCGTGTTTCCCTGAGGGTCCTCAAAGTCCTGCGTAGCGTTATCACTCTGCCAAACCTGGAATGTTGTTTGATGTTGAAACATTTCGAGCAACAAACACGTAATATTCTTCGCAATGTTGCGTTTACCTATGCAAACTATGAAGAACTACACCACAGATGGGCCCGAGTGAAGCTTCATGAAGCGCACTTCATTAAATTGGCGTGGCTCCACTCGTACCATCGGTATTGAACTCACCTTGGTCGAGTACAAATAGCAACACGGAGAAAACTGAGAGAACTGTTGAACTTCACGAGAATGCAGATCGAATGTTTAGAACGTGACGTCACTGGCTGAGAATACTGTAAATCTCGTCATGATAAGCACTGAAGAGAGAACAGGTCTGTTCAAGTCTAAATAGTGCAACTTCTAATAAAAACAAGAAATTGGTGACGGCTGTATTGAATGAAAAGAGCCCTATTTTTTTTTTCTTCAACTATTAGCTTTTTTATTAGGTTTAAGTTTAAATAAGTTATTTATTGGCTACTGTTGATGTTTTTTTCTCTGTACCACTGTAAATATATATATATATATATATATATATATATATATATATATATATATATATATATATATATATATATATATATATATATACTGTACATACAGTTGCAGTCAGAATTATTAGCCCCCCTTTGATTTTTATTTATTTATTTATTTATTTATTTATTTTTTCCCAAATGATGTTTAACAGGGTAAGGAAATTTTCACAGTATGTCTGATAATATTTTTTTATTAAAATAATATTTTATTATTTTATTCTGGAGAAAGTTTTATTTGTTGTATTTTGGCTAGAATAAAAGCAGTTTTTAATTTATATAAATAATAAAAAACATTTTAAGGACAAAATTATTAGCCCCTTTAAGCAAACCATCAAACCATCATTATACAATATCTTGCCTAATTATCTTAACCTGCCTAGTTAACCTAATTAATATAGTTAAGCATTTAAATGTCACTTTAAGCTGTATAGAAGTGTCTTAAAAAACATCTTGTAAAATATTATTTACTGTCGTCATGGCAAAGATAAAATAAATTAGGTTTTAGAAATGAGTTATTAAAACTTTTTATGTTTAGAAATGTGTTGAAAAAAATATTTTCTGCACTAAACAGAGATTGGGGAAAAAATTAACAGGGGGGCTAATAATTCTGACTTCAACTGTACATATATATACATACACACACACACACACACACACACACACACACACACACATACATTTATATATATATATATATATATATATATATATATATATATATATATATATATATATATATATATATATATATATATATATATATATATATATATATATTGTCTAATGGTTTATTCTTGCTTCTAGGACAAAGCTCAGCCAGAAACTCAGGCCAGAAGTTTTGGGAACGTGGACTTCAATGCTCTGCTGGCTGTAGATGACCCATCGGCCCTCTCTCTGGTCAAACAACCTGGATCTGATGGCTTCAGACTCCATTCTACACCCCTCTTCCAGGTCCAGTCCTCATCATGCTTTACTATATACTATAATTTTCTAATTGAAAATACACCAAATGGAAACTTTTTTTAAAGACACCTTCTTCACTATTTTAACATCAAATAAAATAGGTGTCATACCAACTTGCCACTGTAAACAGACAATTGTCAAGCATTTTCCCACATCTGAAGGTGTTTCTGATTGGTCCACTGCTTTGGAACTGACATTGATGTTGACATAATATATTTATATTTGTGACATGACATCCTAAAAATGCAGAGATGCTTCAAAAGATGCGAGACGCAAATGCATGATTACACAGAAACACAATGGAAGCGTTCTGAGTGAATGGCCTCTGAGTGTGTGTGTCTGAGACAGTGCTAATAATAACACATTGTATATTAGTCATTACATTTAATCATTTAATGGTTCTATTAAATTATCAAGCAATTTACAATCCTACAGGCCTTTTATTTACAGAAACAAAATTTGATTGCGAATACTTTTTAAGTGTCATTTGCACATCCTTTCACGTTGGTTACAAATGTGCCACTATACAACTGTTTAGAAATATTAAGCTTAACAATTACCTAAGGTTAACAATAAACAATTAGTTCATCATTAATCTGAATTTGTGAAAATGTAACATTAATTTACATAAATAATTGTGCTCAATTTCTCTTTTTTCCCTGTCTGTAGGTGGCAGTAGGGAGAGAGTGGTTCATTCACACCATCTACACTGTGCGTTCAAAAGACAACGCCAAACGTGGCATCGGCAAACGAAGTGTCGAACAGCACTTGATAACATCAGGAGACCTCAAAGAGTCAAGAAGACGCTCCAGACGCTCCAACAGAGACGTTCCCACACTGGCTGAGCAGATCGGCCCCGAAAACAACCGAGGAACCAACATCATGCACATCGCTCTGGACCGCAGCCGCCGCACTGGATCTGAAGAAGAGCTGTTTGCGGATGGACTTTCTCCACGAGGACTCAGTGGACGACAGGCAGAAGAAGAAGCGGTGACGGTGGCAGGAGCTCTCGTGGGTTTGCTGCTCACCGTTCTTGTGTTCGTAGCATTAGCATTGGTGGTTCGCTCAAGGCGGACGCCAGCTAAAAAGGCCCCAAGAGTATCACCCAGCCTGCAGCCGGTCATTGTGCGGAGCAGTCTTGATAATGGGGACAGTTCAGAGGTCTGAGGGACTGATGGAGCTCGTGGAGACTGCGGCGTTTTCCTTGGTCACACATTGGATCCGTTTGTTGGGTATTTTTTGTTTTTGTTATAAACAAGTGCCTCTGACAGGTTTTAGCTTACGGAGAACTCACAACTTTTCACCAGTTCATCACCAACCCAAAGAAGTCACCGTCCAGTCTCTCCATATTCGTTTTACGTGCTGATTTTGAGGTTTGCTTGTCCAGATGTGGGCTGTTGAGGTTTGTCCAATGTTCAGAAGTCTCTGGGGTTCAGCTAAACCAGATAGAAATGTATTCTTCCATTTTTTGGGATTGGATGCATATACTGAGGCAGGATCTAAAGTCAATACATTTTAGTTCCATTCATTTTAAAATTACACAACTTGTTACAAAAAAAATAATTATTATTATTGTTTCAGAGTTGTAATTCGTTTTATTTAGTTGGGTTTTATTTCCAATAGTTTAATATTTCAGTAAAAAAAAAAGAGAGCTGAACCTAAAAAATACAAAAAAGCATAATTTATATTAGCTATTAACAGTGTTGGGGAAAGTTACTTTTGAAAGTAATCCATTACAATATTAAGTTACTCAGTTACTTCATTACTTTTTATAGTAAGTTATCCGCTACCTTATTTTTGAGTTAAGTTTGTGTTACTTTTTATTACCTCTCTCAGGCTTGATCTCTTTCAGAACTTGTTTTTTTTTTAATAGAGGAGTTCTGCAATTCAAAACGCACTGGATAGCCTTTATGTACCTTCAAAAAACACATTAAAAAATCTGATTTTAGGATGTTATTTGAGAACTTTACCCCAGTACTCTATATGCCGTATATACAGAGGAAACCCATGCTAGAATGGGGAGAACATACCACACAACTCCACACAGAAATGTTACTGACCCAACCGAGGCTCAAATCAGCGACTTTCTTGCTGTGAGGCAATTGTGCTACCCAAATAATTTAATAATTAATTTAAAATATTTTAAAATAACAACAAAAATGTCAATAATAATCATTCATGTTATTATTATTGTTTGTTACGATTTAATAAGGTGTATAGGGAGAGAAAACGTAACATTTGGAAAATTATATTATGACAAAAGAAAATGGATGGAAATAAACAATCTTAATGTTCAATTCATTTATTCCTCTGTAAGGGACTATGATAAAGCCAACAAAAGAGCATGTTTGAGCTTTAAACAGTGCCTTTGAAAATAGAAACAATCACACAAATATAACCAAACCAACATTTACAGGGGGGGAACGAAAAGCAAAGAAATAAACAAAATCTACAGCCACATCAACTAGAACACAAGATCCCCTCTAAACTTACTGAAGAAAATCAAAATGTAAAAAAGAAACCGAAATCTTCAGCGTATTCGTAAGTACACTCTCTAAAATAATAAACAAAAATACAAAAAGTGGCGCTCACCCACTTACCTAATGTTTCTGAACACTTCAAATAACTACGGGCAGGATGTATGTTGCGCGACCTGTTAATCTATATTGCCTTTTGCCCAAAAAGGGAATGATCAACTATTAAACCATATTAAATTTACAGCTTTTTGAATTGATTAAGAGACAAAAATGATCAAATTTATTACAAAAAAAGAACAGAAGCAAGTGTACACAACACAAACCCCCCCACACACACACATCTGTTAAGAACTAGACATGTAAACAAACACAAATTTATTTAGTTTTTATCAAATATTATAATAATTCATTCATTAATTTTCTTTTCTGCTTTGTCCCTTTTTTAATCTGCGGTCACCACATCAGAATGAACCCGCCAATATAATAACAATGACACACTTATTCAAATAACAAACTTAGGGGTTTGGTTTCTTAATTTTTATTTAATTTTTTTTTTGTTAATTGGCTTCTTAATAGTACAATAGCTGTAAAACTAAACCTTTAGCGATTACTTGTTTTATAAGAAGCTTTAAACACTGGATTTACCTTTATACTGGAAACAAAGAAGTGTTTACAAAGTTTTCATGTTTTTAAAAGGAAAAATCCTGAGAGTCACTAGTCATGGGTGAAATCGTACATTCAAATGAACGGCTCTCAGCACAGACAATACCATTGTGTGTTTCACCTTTATTTATCTCAAGTGTTATATACATGTCCTATGGTATGTACTATACCATAAATGTTTTATTATCTATGGTCGTCTACTGTATTTGGGGAGATATGATGTCTTGGGAGAGACAATGGCTCTCATTATTGAACTGCTCAGTGTATTTTACTGATATGCTGGTTTTAACAGCAAGTGCCAAGCTCTCAATGGAGAAATGCTCGATATGCATTTCACATCAAATCGTCTTAGTCACAAAGTTTGCATCAGTTATTGCAATTATCTTGTTGCTGCTGTTTTCCTTAACATTTGTTACAATTGAAATGTTAGAATTCATGAGAAGACGCATGTATTAAATGTTGCCGTTTTATTTCATTGAGTGTTGTTGTATAATAAGGGACAAACTGTGACACTGGAAATCCTTCAGATCCCCACATTTTTTTTATTTCCCTAAAACAGGTTCATTCTCCTATAGACGTCAATGTTATCGTTAGACTCATCAGAGTGTTTGTGTATGCATCTGAAAACATATCCACGCATTTCCAGTTTACCTCCTGACAAGTATATTCCTCATCAGGCTGATAATATTTAAAAAGAAATGTGCTATGCAATAAAATCAGTGGATTGTTTCCATATTCACAAAGAACAACATTTTTGGCACAACGACATATTCTTTATGTTTGAACTGGTATTTATGGTAAGATATTGTGTTTTGTACATGGTTCACTGCTTAATATTTACAATGCTAAATGCATTTTTATGTACTTGGGCCTTGAAGCACAAAATAAAAGTCACGAGACTTGAAAAATGCACTGTTTTATTTTAACTGGGAGGGAGGGGTGGGGGGCGTCAAGACTATCAAGGAATCTTGTTTTGGCTCAGACATTTTGAATTAATTAATTGGCTGATGATGGGGAAATTGAAATATAGCTACAAGCAGCAATTAGATCTGCAGATGTGACAAGCATCAAATCACCTGAATACATTTGTGAATAAAATAATTGGAGATGATTTTGAGCAACATGGGGAAAAACTAAATTGCTTTTGACCAGTAGGTGGTGCTTTTACTACATTTGTTTCACAGATAAAGTAAACATACAGTTTTGTTTCGAATTAAATTCCATGTTTTTTGTTGACATTGGTTAGGAGGTGATCTAAATCAAATTCAGTGTAAATCGGACCAACCGTCTCGTAGAAATTACAAAATTTTATAACAATGCGCTAATGCATTTTAAAGCATTTTACAGTAAAATTCTCCATGGACGATGTCAATAATGCCTGACATTAAAATTAGATTTTGTTCAATATGTTGTCCTGCTCAGAACCTAAAATGATTTTGGCCAAGCTGCTAATAATTTGTAAGCAAAAATAGCTATTTTTACACACCCTGGCCATTAGGTGGCTCTGTGGCAGAACTTTGCAGGTTGATATGTCATGAATGTTATAATGAACAAGCATCTGACAATAACTTAACAAGAAGAAGAACACATGACCGATCTTTACCAAGCTTTTTTTTTTTTTTTTTGCATGTTATTTGAGAACAGTTGAACCAACTTGAATTGTTTGGGCTCTTTTTGGTCTATAGAAGTGCAGGCTTTAAAAACCCTGAAAAATTGAAGTGTTGACACCCCTATAAGAATGGTTTGTTTTGAATCAGTATCTTGGAGCTTGTATCAAACTCCAAAGAGCACTGTTACATAAACCAGAGTTGATCTCTTTGTACCCATAAATGATGGAAATTCAGTAAAAAAATGCTCCCAGCTTTGGACTTTCAATTAAAAATTTTCATTGAATCATTGTTTTCATTAAAACAGTCAATCAATTTGCTAAGCGATTACTTAGCCAACAACTTTTAGTTCCTAGAATATATTGTTGGTTTGCCAGCAAAGTATTCTTTTACATAAATAAAATGTTCTCCATAGATTAGGAAAACTTTCCCAGAATGTTTTTGGTTACCAAAAAAATTTTTTTTTACAAAAAACACTCGCAAAACCTTATTATTCGGTTCCCAAAAACCAAATGAAAATGTTAAGGAACATTCTGTTTGCTGGGTAGTTTAAACCTTTGAATAGCTTTAATTCAGTTTCAGTTTTCCAGTTTCCTTTATTTATTGTCATTCAAATCATCACAATAGAATTGTAATGCAGAACGAAATTACGTTGCAACAGACCCAACAAGAACATAAAAAACATCACTATAAAAACACTATAAAATCCTTACATGATAAATAAGCTTTTAGAATTCCATAAAATCTAAAAAATATAATTATATAAGATATAATCCATTTTTAAAAATCTCTGAAGAGAATAACCTAATACTCAAATACCTATTTCACCATTTGTTGTAATATTAACAATTTATGCTAGTTTAACAAATTTATTATTTAACACTAGCTTTCAACAATGCTTAAGAAATGGTATTATTTAAAAGTCTTATAATGACAGGATAAAAACTATCTCGAAACCGCACTGATTTGCTCCTCAGACTTCTGTAACGCCTGCCTGATGGCATGAGTGAGAGCAGGCTATGACCAGGGTGGGTTGGATCCCCTAAAATGTTATTTGCCCTAGACAGACAACGGCGTTGGTAAAGTTCCTCGATAGATGTCATTTTGACTCCAACAGACCTTTCAGCTGACTTTATGATCCTCTTAATGGTGTTCTTATCAGACACACTGCTATTCTCATACCAAAGGGAGATGCCATTTGTAAGAACACTCTCAACAGCTCCTCTGTAAAAAGTTGTGAGGATTGATTGGCTGAGATGTGCTTTTTTCAACCTTCTCAGAAAGTGCAGTCGCTGGTGCGCTTTCTTCGCAAGACAAGTGGTATGGAGAGACCAAGTCAGGTTATTTGTAACATGGACCCCCAGGAATTTTATCTGCTGAACAGTCTCCACAGCAGTGTTATTAATATATACAGGGGAATAAGTGGGGCGTTTCTTTCTGAAGTCGATCACCAACTCCTTAGTTTTATCAACATTCAGAACTAAATTGTTATCGCAGCACCACTTTGTGAAGAGCTTTACTTCCTCCCTGTAGTTCCTCTCATCATTATCCTGGATGAGACCCACTATTGTGGTGTCATCAGCATATTTAATAATGTGATTAGTGCTAAGTTTTGCACAACAATCATGGGTCATCAGAGTGTATAGCAGTGGACTCAAGACGCACCCCTGAGGGGAGCCTGTATTGAGCAGAGTGGTAGATGACGAAATACCCTCCACTCGCACAAACTGTGGCCTATTAGTCAGAAAGTCAAGAATCCAGTTCCGAAGAGGTGTATTCAGACCTAGAGATGCTAATTTGTTGACCAGGTGCTGAGGAATAATAGTATTAAAAGCAGAGCTAAAATCAACAAACAGCATCCGTACCGATGTGTTTCTACTCTCCAAGTGTTCAAGACTCAGATGCAGTGCAGTGGAAATAGCATCATCAGTAGACCTGTTTGGCCGATAGGCAAACTGAAGTGGATCAAGTGAAGTAGGCAGGATGGAGGTGATATGACTTTTTACCAGTTTCTCAAAGCATTTCATTATCAGTGAAGTTAAAGCTATCGGCCGATAGTCATTTAAAGAAGTGACTGAAGGTTTTTTTGGCACTGGAATAATAGCAGATGTTTTGTAACATGATGGCACAACAGCTTGATGCATAGAGATATTAAATATGTCCGTCAGTACAGGCGCAAGTTGTTCTGCACACCCCTTGAGTACTCTGCCTGGTATTTTGTCAGGCCCTGCCGCCTTACCAGCGTTTACTTTCTTTAGGGTCTTGCGGACATCAGTGATATCAAAGCTTAGCACCTGCTCGTCATGCTGCAATGTGGCCTTCACTGCTGGTGTATTATTAACAGCATCAAACCTTCCAAAGTAGTTGTTAAGATCATTAAGAAAGTCAATGTTATTTTCACAGGACAGTGAGATGCTTTTATAGTCTGTAACAGACTGAATACCCTGCCATAAACTTCTAGTATCTTTGTGGTCCTGGAAGTATTCTTTAATCTTATTTCCATGGGCTCTTTTTGCCACTCTGATTGCCCTATTCAGATTGGCCCGAGCAGACCTAAGAACAGCTGCATCCCCACACTTAAAAGCAGAGTTTCTTGTTTTTAGCAAAGCCCGCACCTCTGCAGTCATCCAGGGTTTTTCATTTGCTCTGACTTTAATGTTCTTAGTGACACAGACATCCTCCATACACTTAAAAATATAACTGGATACAGCATCAGCATATTCATTAATATCTGTGCCTTGACCATTTGTGGAGGCCTCTCTGAACACAGTCCAGTCTGTGCAATCAAAGCAGTCCTGTAATTCTCCAATTCTCCATTTCTTTGTCTGGGAATGTTCTAGGTATTTTTAGTGAAAATCAGACATGCAGTGTAGTAGTTCAAAACAGTAGGCTTTCTTCTAAAGCTAAAAATATATAATGGAAAAGTATGTTGTGTGGTTCAATCCAATAGCCAAGGAATCGTTTTTATAAAAGAAACATATGGGTACCGGTCCCTTGCAAGAAGCTGATCATATCCAGTGGTTGAAAGAGCACTGAAAAATCATATTTAAGTAAAAGTACCATCACTTAGCCAAAAATGTAGTGCAAGTAGTATCTGTTGTGAATATTAAGTATGAGTAAAAAGTACACCTTTTAAAAGTATTCAAGAGTAGCGAAGTGAGTATAACGCTGTAAAAAGCTGATGCATTTACATGTAATTCGTGGATGTGTGTAAACATTCTGAATTGGACTAAGTTATTGCTCAGCAGGCACACAACATCATAAGACGTTAATATTAGGTTAGATTTAGGTTGTGACATCAAGTGACCAAAATTCAATGTAGCTAATATCTAAGGACAATGTTATTCGGATGTCCAATAACGGCATCAAATGATGTTGATATTTGGTTGATTTTAGGTTGTGTTAGAAAGTGACCAAAATCCAACGTTGTGAAATACTGACATTTATTTGTCAGGTATGACAAACAAAATCTGATAGACATCATTGTGGTAACACCAACACAACATCAAGCTATAGCATTATTAGACATTGATTTAAGGTTGGACGTTGACATCGACCTGACGCTAACCGAATTTCATTTCCAAACAAAATGCCCCCACGAGGTTGGGGTACAATGTCAATCTGACGTCATCCATCATATTTCATCAGTGATATGTTATCTAGAAATTCTCTAGGTCAATGCGGGTAAAGTTTTTGCACATCTTCTTTTGGACATTTTTAACACTTTCAAACAGTTTGCTACAATTATAAATCGTCCATGTCTTGAGGTAGTTCATTAAGATGCGAGTTAGCTTCTGTGCGATTTGACTGAATCACAGGACTGATTTTTCCAATCCCCACAGACAGGAAAAAATAAAGTAGTGACGGCAGGTTGAAGGAAAGTAGTAGAGTAAAATTAACTAAAAATGTACTCAAGGGAAGGTAAAAATAGACATTTTTTAAAACTACTTACAATTCCTGAGAAAAACTACTCAGTTGCAGTATTTAGAGTATTTGTCATTTGTTACTTTACACCACTGATCCTATCTTATGGTCCATAACATCTAAAAGATTAAAAACCTTAAAAAATAAAATATTTGTAGAACAGTCTCTTTAAACTGCACTGTTCGAAGGAACCGATTCGAAAACCGAGTCGCTGTACGCGGTGTAACCAATCAGGTTCGTCCCTGTCTCCCACGTGACTGAACCTGGAAGTGAGTCCAGAATGGGCTCTGTCTCTCTCTCTCCTCCGTCTAGAGTCGCTTGTGGCGCTGTAAAGCAGTAACACGGTTTAGGGAAACATGGCCACCGCCGGAGATTCGCGAGGAGAGCTTCAGAAGGAACTGGTCTGCTCCATTTGCCTCGATTACTTCGACGACCCTGTCATTTTAAAATGCGGCCACAATTTCTGCCGCATGTGCATTTTGATGCACTGGGAGGAAAATGGAGGCGATGATGTGGGTTACCAGTGTCCGGAGTGCAGGATGGTGCGTGGTTTGTTTTGATAAACGCTGCTCGATTCCGGGCTGCTTGGTTACAGTTTTATTTAACGCTAGACACATTCTCGTTTAATTCCTGCAGAATGACCAAAACCGACTAACTGTTAGTGTAAATGTTTATGTTGTTAGTGGTTTGCGGCGTTTATCCGTGAGATACAAATCTCCGTGCTTGCCGTTTGTCAGCACAGCACCAGCAGCTTCTCGCTGTCGTTTAAGCATGTTTGTACTCTTTGCAGGTTTTCGCGAAGATGAGTTTCACCAAGAATTACCTGGTGAAGAACTTGGTGGATAAACTGAGCGACTTCGACTATCTGAAGACATGTAGGCCCTCTGCACCCGCCAAACCCGTGAAGATGGACGGTAAATGTGAGCGACACCACGAGGAGTTGAAACTGTACTGCCACACCGACAGAAAGCCTATTTGCGTGGTGTGTCGGGAATCCAGAGCGCACAGGTGAGGCTCAGAGACCTGTGTGTGTGTACAGTGGCCGTGATCAAAATCAGTAAAGCAGCCTATTGAGTAGGTCTGTTATTGGAATCGATTCCTGATCCTGGAATCGAAGGCCTCTATTCTGAGAATCGACTCCTCACTGTTGATACGGTTTATTCTCAAACTCTGCCAATAATAACCTGCTAAAAAGCACATAATTCATGGCACATGAACATGTAAAAGGTATGTGCATGATTGTCAAATGTAAATAGCAAAACAAACCATAACAAACACTAAACTAAAAGCGCTCAATTTATATGTGGGTTAGATGTGCTTTCATGTGTTTTTTTTATAGCAATAACAGGCCTTCATTAATATTTGGGCTAGTAAAGTAATAGTCTTCATAATTGAGTCAATTCCACTCAAATCTTGGGTCAACTCTAGGCCAGTGTTTCTCAACCATGTTCCTTGAGGAACACCAACACTGCATGTTTTGATGTCTCCTTTGTCTTTCACAGCTAATACAAGTCTTTCAGTCTCTGCTGATGATCTGAATCAGGCGAGTTTAGTTAAGGAGACATAGAAAATGTGCAGAGCTGGTGGTCCACTAGGAGTGTGGTTGAGAAACACTGCTCTAGGCCCTGTTGGGTTATATAATGGTGTTTATGTCGGTGGCAAGCACAGAAATGTTTAACTATAGACTTAAGTGCCTATTCTCAAAATAAAAGAAATCATTTTATAATACGTGCAATGAACTAATGGATTTGGATATTTGCTGTATTGAAGTTCACAAGTTTCACTGCGTATATTTATTTAATATTCAGTACTTTATATTCAATAATAACGATAATTTAATGATCTAAAATTGTGAAATTTATTCTTTCAAGCATTACACATGACTGATTGTCTTGCATTATATGTTGCTAAAATGATTCTAAATTTGCAGTGAACAAGTGTAATGATAGATAGATAGATAGATAGATAGATAGATAGATAGATAGAATGAAAGAAACCAAACAATATTAAGTATTTGTAAACATCAGATTGGACACACAAATAATGAACTCGCACATTATTTTATTGTTTTCTACCAGGCACCATGATGTTGCTCCTGTACCCGAGGTTGTTGAAGACATGAAGGTTAGTTTTGGGACTCTTATCTTGTTGGTTGGGTGATTATGTCTTGCACTTGTCTGTAGTGTCTATTTTTCTCTTTTTTTTTGGTGCTCTTTCCTTTGAAGTGCTTCACTCCTTTCTGTTGTAAATGCTTGATTTGGCACTAAAAGCCCTTGACGTTCATGGTTAACCTTGGGTTCTTGTACAAGGAGTAACTGTCTGTCACAGCAGTGCTGTTCTCATCAGATATTTAAACAGTTTTTTTTCCAGCCTTGGTATCATGTAGGCAACGTTTGATTGCTTTGTTTGTTCTTTTTGAGACAAAATCGTCAGAATCATTCGTTCAGTGTTGAATAGAGTGTGAAAATTACAGCTTTAAAATTTGTGCACTTTTCTCAGTGGGAGGTCATTTTGCCAATCTGTCAGCTATTTTCTTAATGTGTATAGTATAATGGTTAGTATTTCAATTTGATAAACTATAGTTCTATAATTCCAATAATGTTTTGATGAACTAAATTAGGGTTAAATATTTAGTTTTTTTTTTTTTTTTTAAATACGTCTGTAGCTTTTATTCAATTTCAAGTTAAAATAAATGCCAAAATCAACCATTTTTATATTACAGCTCACATTTATTTGTTTATTTCTAATATAGTTTAGGTTTTTTAGGGCTGCATGATATTGGAATTATCTGACATTGCAATATTTTGTTTTTCTGCAATATATATTGCGATATACTTGAAAATAATTTTTGGTCACACTTTATTTTAAGGTTCAGTTCTCGCTCTTAGCAAACCATTACTTTTGCTTAAACTCCTAATCTGCTCCTTATTAATAGTTATTAAAGTAGTTTAAGTACTGGGTAGGATTAGGCATGTAGAATAATCATACTTGACATGCTTTATAAGTCCTAATAAGCAGCCAATATCTCAATAGCTAAATGCTAGTAAACAACTAGTTCGTAATGAGAATTGGTCCCTAAAGTTTTAGGGAATGTATTAATTTAAATTGACTGGGATGATTCTGTAGGGGTGCGAATCATGCAAAACATGCTATAAACAAACTACAAGCACAGGTAAACGCAACAAAGCAAAGATAAAAGTAAAATAAACAGTGCATGCATTATGGTTTTTGTATATGTAAATGTAGAAATTACACTGCAAAGTCAACTCAACGTTGCTTGTCTTTTCAATGTGACTATTGCAGATGCACACATTGGAATATCGATGCTGAAATATGTTGTGCAGCCCTTGTTTAAATTATAATTTTAGCTTACTATAGGAACCATAAGTACTTTTGTATTGTATATTTTAATTATTTGAATTTTAAATATTTAAAACAGAAAAAAAAAACTTAATTGAAGCTTCCACATGAGTAAAGTGTGGCACATTTCTCACATGTGAATTATCTGTTCCTTTGGATTAGAGTGTTACTCCTTGTTCACAGCCCAAGGCCAAACATGCTCAAATATTTGAGTATCAGAATGAAGAAATATTCTTGCACAGAATGAAAAAGTCATTACACTGAATCATGGAATAAATGTTAAGCAACCCTGCGACTTGGTTATAAACTCTGCAATTCTATAGTTCCTAATAGTCTAGTCTCTTGTTGCATTATGGGAACTCTTGACTGTTTGCTTGAATTGTTGGCCTTGCTACAGTAATGAGGTCTACATGTGTCAGTATGATTTCTTCTATTACACTCTGCATAATTTCCTCTCTCATTTTAACACGCAGAGTGAACTCAAGCTAAGACTCATCAAGCTGAACTGGCAGAAGTCAATGTGTACTCGAGTAAAGAGCACAGACGAACAGGCCAAAACTGATGTCAAGGTATGAAGGCCTGATTGTTCTCACGCTGACTTTGCATACATACAAACGACTCAGAATTGCTGGTTGCGTAACCGGCTGAATTTATGATCCCTGAGGCTAAATCGCAAACATTTACATCTCAACAGCTTAAAAAGCAAGCCCTGAAGGAGAAGATTGAGGACGACGTCGGAGCCCTGGTGCAGTTTTTGCTGGATGAGAAGGACGATCTGTTGGAAAGGCTGGAGGCTGAAGTGGTGGCCACCATCGGGGTGATCGATGCCAATCTGAAGCGTGTGGAGAGCGAAGCAGCAAAAGTGGACAAAGCCATCACTGAAATTCAGAACCAGCTGAGCGACAGCGCTAACTTTGAGGTGATAAAGATTTAGTCATTCCAAGACCCTCTCTACACTTGCATGGATTTAGTGTTGTCACAATACTGGAGTTTCAGTACTAAACATTTAAAAATGTCCATTTCCTACTAATATATGAGCGCATACTTAAACACAGCTGATTGGCTATTATGTTCACTTGCTCAGCAAAAATGACTGTGATTGGCCGTGATTTCACTGAGAGCAGTCTCTGGGGTGTTTTAAAGTCTCATCAATCAGCTGTTCTGTCAATGAGCTGACATACAAACGATGGGCTGATTGTTCGACTGATCTTTGCAGCTTTGAAACTCTCCAATGTCTGTGTGCCGGTGTTAGCTTTTAGTGAAGAGCAGTAAACGTATGACCTTCATGGTCAATCTCTGTCATTTCTGTTGAGCTCAAATGTTAGTGGGAAAATTGACTTTTTTTTATTTTTTATTTAAGTACAGACTGGTGCCAAAATTTCAGTATCATGACAACCCTACATGGAATTAAGTTAGTGGGTGAACAGACATGACTGGGATCTGAAACGGATTACACCATCTGAAAAATCTGCAGATGTTTGAGCCCATCATTCAGTCTATTTATTTCCTCATTTAAATATATATTTAATCACTTTTTATGTTCATTTTAGTATTATCACAGTACAACTTTTAAAGTTACTGTGTGAATGTGCCATAATTATGACAATTTTTCAACTTTATGTATCATAAAGTTGTGTCTTCATATCTAGTTAGTTGCTGCTTTGTTTCTTCTAATTGTAGCTTTTTTATTTCTGTTGCTTTCTGACTTTAATATTAATGTTTAACTGTTTCTTTCCTCCAGACTATCAGTAATTCTTACTTGAGGTGAGTAAATGTTTCATTCTGATACAGCTCATTCTTTATCTTTATTTATCTTACTCTATATACGCCGTGTTTCTCACATGATTGTTTTCCCCCTCGCAGTCCATGTCACGTCAACCTCAGCGTGCAGTCGTCAAACTCTCCTCCAGATTTCTCTGAGTTCACAGGCCCCTTTCAGCTCATCATGTGGAAGAAGATGATGCATGTGTTACACACAAGTGAGTGCTGTTCATGAGTTAAGCAGAACGTCACGTT
The DNA here is from genome assembly GCF_052040795.2 of Danio rerio. NCBI lineage: Eukaryota > Metazoa > Chordata > Actinopteri > Cypriniformes > Danionidae > Danio > Danio rerio. The sequence continues at coordinate 29,831,083 of NC_141030.1, forward strand.
TACCATTGTTTAGTGAATCTTCAGATTTTTGTTGGTGTTAGTCAACAGGATGTGACTTGAGTGAGCCGTCCTTCATACTTTGCTATGCATTCTAATAGGATTCATCACAAGATGATTGTTGTTTTTTGGCATTCGATAACATCTGTGCCCATAGTGTAGACCAGTGTTTCTCAACCTAGTTCCTGGAGGACCACCAACACTGCATGTTTTGGATGTCTTCTTTGTTTGTGACTTGCATTACAGGTTATTCAGTATTTGCAGATGATCTCAATAGGGTGTGTTTTGGGACACTTGAAAAAAAATGACATGGAAAATGTCCAGAGCTGGTGGTCGAGAAACCCTGTTGTAGATAAATTTCACACACCCCTAAAATAGATCTTGTCTCCATTTTAATGAAATGGAATATTTGAAAATGTAACTACACCTGCAAACAAAATAGGAGAACAAACAGAAATTATGCAATGTATGTAATTTTAACAGAATCTGTCTGAAACATTGTTATTTTTGGCAGTGGAAACAGCTCACCAAAGCAAACTTTAGCGGGAGTTAGTCTTGGTGTCCTAAACACTTTTGAGTTACCATTGGTCTTTGTCAGTTACACAATCTAGAGCAGTGTGTCTGTTTTAGAACTCCACCGCCTTTGACCTGTGAACCCCCCCTATTTTTTTCTCATTTCACGAGGATCAGACAGGAGAAAAACACTCCTGTAGTCCAGTAGCAGAGCTGGTGCAGATTTATCCGTACCTTTGCAATCGCTTGCGGAGAGATTTTGAAGACTCTGAGGTGGTCTCACAATGAACACCTTTTCGTGCCACGTCTTTTCAATGTGTTTGAGCACAACAACTCATTCGACATATAGAAAACCATGTAAAAGGTGTGACTTACCAAGGGGGTGCTTCTCATGGATAGAGCAGGTGCTTATATAACTATGAGTGAGCCTTTTCAAACTTCTGTTTGCCCTCAAACGAAAAGGAACTTCATGTTGAAGAATGTGTGGCTTTTACTTATCAAGATATACGTCACCTGGTCAGGTTATTTATATTATAGTAGCACCCATTTGTTTTAAGTTTATCTAGAAAATAAAGACTAACCAGATTTTGCATGTTTTCCAGTGCCCCAGAATCTGACTCTAGATTTGGACACTGCTCACCCCTCGTTGGCCATCAGTGACTTTGACACCAAGGTTGAGGAGGGCCGTGTTCGTTCCCAAGAACCTGACATGCCCCAGCGATTCACTCGTTTTTTCGGAGTGCTCGCGACCGCCCAGTACGCCAACGGTCAGCATTACTGGGAGGTGGATGTGCGGGACAAGGGAGTCTGGTATTTGGGCGTCACCACAGAGTACAGCAACCGCAAAGGCTTCGTAAACCTTTCGCCCTCTGCTGGCTACTGGAGCCTGTGTCTCCAAGACAGACTGTACGCCAACGAGGAGGACTCGCGCGTGCCTGTAGCGGATTACTGGAACTCTCCTCGAGTCGGCGTCTTCTTGGATTACGACAGAGGCCATGTTACTTTCTTTGACGCAGTCACCATGAAACGCATTTATAACTTCGTCACATACTTTGACGAGCCCGTATCACCCTTCTTCAGCCCAGGAAAAAACGACCCAGGCAGCCGACTACAAATATGTCATTTCTACTGAAAAAAAAAGTGTTTGTGCATTTCACAAAAATGAAAAACAACAAAAACAAATGCTCCGGTTGTTACATTGACGTAAACATTTCAGAGCATTTTCCCTAATGAAAGTAGGGAGAGAGTTTGTTTTGGAGCTCTGCTGTATCTTTGGATTCAGTTGATCTGGATTTATTAGTCGCGTAGAGTTTCGATACACCATAATCTGATGGAGTGAATGGTTTCTTTTGCTCTTGAATTATGATGTAGCCCTACTGAACTTCAGGTAGAGAGGCATTGCAGGTTTTTAAGCAAATGTCGACTTTAGCTGCTCCGTATTGTCGTTTGTCTTAGACCTCAGTGTTGTCTTTTGTACGTCAGTGTAGAGGTGAAAATAAGAAATTACATCAGGCCAAAAATGTATTAATGCTTGATATCAAACATTTCCATTTTTTAAATTGCTGTGTATTCCATAATGTGGCATATTCACCATTATTTTTCTTTCTTTATTTTAGTGGAAACAATTTATGGCACAGTTTTGTCTTTAAAGGTGTAATTAAGCCAAGAAATGTGAATTTTCTCACCTTTTCAAGATGTAGGTGACTTTTTCTTCAGTAGAACATTAAAGAAATGTATTAGCTGAAAATGTGGCCTTTGCTGATTCATACAATTAAAGTTAACAGCTACAAACTGTTTGAGAATCAAATTACCAAACCAAAAAACGCAGGAAAAAATTTAATTTATCAATGAATCTTGAGTAAACATTGATGTTTTATTAAGCAAATTTACATTACAACAACATTACTGCATTTATTGAATGCGTTTACGGCAGCCTGGAGCGTGACCATTCCGTGTAGACGTTTCTATGTTAAAATCGATGAAATCTTGAGTGAGAAAATTAGCAGCAAATGTTCAATTCTGGATGAACTATTCCTACTTTTGTCATACAAAATTACCCCACAACGTTATGAAAATGAGGATGTTTCATAAATCCTCAGTTTTTAAAAAAAAAACATATGCTCAGACTGCAATAGGTGCTATGCAACTTGGGAGTATGTGAGTTTTCCTCAACGAAATAGGTCAGATGTGTGGTGATGCGCGTCCTTCTGTTCATTGAATTATATAGAGATTATAATGCTTTTATACTCAAGTCCAACTTGAGGCGGTGTGCCATTCATCAACACAAGTCAACAGTCAGTAATGCATTCTATTCAAATGTATAGCAGTAAAGTCTGTCTCGCGGACTGATGATGATGATGATGCTGGGAATGTATGGATTGTTTCCATTAGTACTGAAATCATGAGCATATTTCAGCATCTCGTTATTGAACACTCTTTGGTTTGCTGTTTGTGTTGATATTTACAGAACTGGTTTATTTCTAGAACCATCCGAGTCGTTTGTTGAAAATATATTTTTGAGTTTACAAAGGATCAAGAAAACACAAGAAACCATTTCTGGATCTTCAGATGTTTTGTACATATGCTGTCGTTAACGTGAACATACTTTATGATCTAAGTTTCATTTAAACACTTCTAGTATTTTAATCGCTGTCTGGTTTTTCATGAGAAATGAGTTCAACTTTGACGTTTGTGTTTCAATCGCTGATGTAAATGAAGTGCTACATTTAGCGTCACCTCTGGATGGCACCACCAGATCATTTGACTTTTGTGTGACTTGTTAACCACTGTAATACCTGTCAGTTGTTTTTTCTTCTCTATGATATTAGGCATTTTAAAAAATAAAATATTATAAAGATTGTTTACATCATTTCAGTACTTCATTACATAGAAGCTTGGCAGTTCTATTTTTAACCCCAAAGATCCAGACCAGTTTCTATTTAGAGGAAAATTATGAGGCAAATAAAAGACCACATGGAAAGTTTAGAACATGTTTCTGCAGTTGTTTTTGAAATACAACCCTTGTAACAGATCTGTAATGGGGCATGTAAAATAAGACATTTAAAATAAGACATTTGGTCGTAATAACCCCTCGCACCTTCCCCTTTCTGTTTATTTGCTTTTCCACAATACCAAAACAATATGGAAGCCCGATTCTGCCATAAAATAAATTAATAATAAATTGCAAGTCATAATAATGACTTTGTAATGAGTTATTTTCTCATAATAATGAGAAACTTTGTCGTTTAATGACTTACTTTCTCATAATAATTATTTATTTTCTCAATCTAATGACTTTCTCATAATATTGACTTATAATAAACCTACAGGGTAGTTGAGGCAACCATAGCTGCATCTGTTTTTTTATTCAACCTATTGTTAATTTTATAACACTGTAACTTCAAAACATGTTACATGACAATCGCCTGGACACATTATGAAAAGTGCTCAGAAAAAGCTTGAAAGCTGATTCTAAAACTACCTCAACCCCAGTATACCTGCAAAGGTGGCGCATGTGCAAAAGGGGGATACGTGAAGTCATTATGATGAGAATGTTTTCATGTGCAAATATCTTACTATTTTAGTAAAGTAAATCATTATTATGAGAAATATATATATATATTTTATTATGAGAAAGTAACTGATTATGATAAGAAATTTTCTCATTATTAAAAAAGTAATTATTAAGAAATAATATCGCATTCATTCATTTTTTTTCCGGCTTAGTCCCTTTATTATTCCGGGGTCGCCACAGCGGAATGAACCGGCAACTTATCCAGCAAGTTTTTAAGCCGCGATGCCCTTCCAGCCGCAACTCATCTCTGGGAAACATCTACACACACATTCACACACACTCATACACTACGGACAATTTAGCCAAAACAGTTCACCTGTACCGCATGTCTTTGGACTGTGGAGAAAACCGGAGCACCGAGAGGAAACCCACGCAAATGCAGGGAGAACATGCAAACTCCACACAGCGAACCAGCGACCTTCTTGCTGTGAGGCGACAGCACTACTGCGCCACTGTTTCGCCCAAAATAATATCTCAATATGAGAAAATAAGTTATAATAATGACAGTCATTATTATGAGAAAGTAATTCACATTGATCAGACAGTAAGTCATTATGAGAAAATGTCTCAAAATAATGATGTTTTCGCATAATTATAAGTCATTACTATAACACATTATCTTATTATGAGAAAATCATAATGAGCCATTACTAGGAGATAACATAAGAAAGCTATAATAATGAGAAAGTCAGTAATAATTTTGAGACAGTAATTCATTATGAAAAAATATCTCATAATCATAAGAAAGTTATAATGAAAAAAGCAGGTCATTATGAGATAGCATCTCATTTATATGAGAAATTTATCATAACGAGAGTCATTATTATGAGATCTCATGAGAAAGTCATAATGAAAAGGTAAGCCATTATCATGAGAAACTAAGTCACAATGAGGAAGTCATTATGAAATAATATCTCATAATTATGAGAAAACATTGTTATAAGTCATTATTATAAGATATGAGAAAGTCATAAGGAGTCATTAATACGATATAATATCTCATTTTGGGAAACACGTTATAATAAGAGTCATTGTTATGGGAAAGTCATAATTAAAGAAAACATCTCATTATTATAAGTCATTACTATAAGATAATATTTCATTATTATGAGAAAGCTGATGAGAAGGCAAGTCATTACTATATGAGATAACATCTCTTTATTATGAGAAAGTAATTATTATGAGACTGTAAGTCATTATTAAGAGAAAATGTCATTTTTATGAAATATCTCAATATGAGAAAGTTATTATGAAATATCTCATTTTCTCTAAATTATGACTTTCTCATATTAATAAGTCAAAGTTTCTCATTTTTATGAGATGTTAAGTCATTTTTACAGGAAAATATCTCATTATCATGAGAAAGTCATTAATACAAGAACATAAGCCATTATTATAAGACACTTTGTCATTATTATGAGACGTAAAGTCAAAATATGACTTACGAGAAAGTAAGTTGGCTTGCAAATTAATATTTTATTTCATGAACGAAACAGGCTTCCATAGTTTATTTTTTGCAGCAACATACTTCAAACCTAAAACTGTGATCGCTACAAAAACTTACCTTTAGTAACAAACACAAACGTTTTTTTTTTCCTGTCTCAGCAACGAGCAATCCAGATGGACCACCATTTTGTAAATGTTTCCAAGGCAACAAAAAAAGCACTTGACGACATAAGAATGAACCTGGGTGCTCATTAAATGTCACAAAAGGACTTGAAAGTGATGGATAATGCATAAAAAAGATCTTTTCAGACCTGCACCACTGTCTGTGACACCTGTGTCACTCACAATGGGCCCTTATATAATTGTTTTATTATTATAATAATATTTTTAAAACTAGTCTGGATAAACTTGATTTTAAAAAAGATAATTAAAATATTTAGTCATTTAGTCAATTTTCTTGTTATACTAGAACTTCATTGCTGTGTGTTGTTTTATTTACCAATTCATGAGTGGAAAAAAAGGACAATATTTAATTTGTTTATTACATCTTTTTAATTCCCGGTCTGGAAATAGCAAATCGTTACAGTTTATCTCGCTGTTGCAGAAAACCATATTCATACTGCCGAAATCATTAACATGCAAAAATGTTCTCCGCACAAATATTAATAAATACGTTTACTGTTTCAGCTCTGAGCCACCGTTCAATAACCTTGTAGAGGATCACATCCAGTAGCATGACGTCACATAAAAAAAAGACAACGGAAATTTCCACAAAACGAAAGGAAGTGGACTCTGAAATCATTCGCTGGTGATGATGAATTATTCAGGAAAACGTGTACAAAACATGAAATAAATAGACAAACGAACCATAAACTATAATACTGACTAAAGACAACAATTGGTTGCTACGCTGTAAACACAATGTGTTATTTACAAAGAGGAGATATAGCTGATCTTCTTTCTAGAACGTTAAAAATCAGAGGCAATATATTTGAAATACTTGGGTTTGATTACATTTCATCAACACGTTAGATTCTTCGACACGTAAAGTAGCCTTTGTGCTTTAGAAAAATAAATAATTTGGAATGGAAAAAATATGTCCTTTTGTTTACTGCTTTGATATTTTTGTGTGAGAGATGATCAGCTCTGAATGATCTGATCGCTAGACGCTGTCATCGGACAATACAAGAAGCCTGTGTCATTTACGTTACATACACCCAATATCTTCATATGTACACTATTTTGTATATTTACAAATGCAGAATGTTGTTATTATTAAAATACACAAGTGTTGCAGTCATGGCAAGGTTGATATGGATGCCCGTTTTTGCCACGGAATAAAAAGTTGGGATTTTTAAACTCAAAATTCTGACCTTCTCACAATATTTCACAATCTCAGAAAGAAAGTAAAAATAGAAAAATTGAGTTGCAATAAATGAAGCAAACTGATCATCTTTTCAAATTCTTTTTTTTAAATGTATGTTAATTTATTGTGTTAGCTTATACCACAAAAAAAGAAATTAGCGTGCCATGTCATACACTTTATATAATGCAATTATTAGACTTTTTCTCAGAATATTTGACAAAATATTTCCTCAAAAATAAAACTAGTACCCTAGTCAAACTAGTTTCAAACTAGTAACCCTAAATTCACACCTTTTTGCAAAGTAAGGTCCTAGTTTTCACTTTCACTCAGAATTGTGAGACACAGACTTAAAACTGTAATAAATAAAGTCAAAATTTTAAGAAATGACTTTTTTAATTTATCAATCCCGTGGCAAAAATGGTATAAAATTATAAGGCAGGCGAGGAATTTTAAAAATAATTAACATTTCTGTATGTGTTTTGGATGGCAATTCACAAAATGCTTTATATATATATATATATATATATAGATATAGATATATTATAATTTATTTATACACAACTTACATGGTTTCTAATAAGAATCTGTGCTTATTGATATGGTTTCTGTTATTTACAATAAACATTCCTGGTTTAGTACAGAAGCAGTTCTTGATTTTGGATCATGAAGATCAGTAGACGATTAAAGAAAAAAAAGTGCTTTTTGTTTGCTCGATTTGTCCTCTCTGGAGGATCATGCTGATATAAAATCTATGCAAACGGTGATGGATGAAGAGTTTTTTGTGGTTTTACTGCAGATACCGGTAGACTTTGAAACAGTGGTTTCCAGAATCAGCCACAACAACGTGTCCATCGGAGGTCAAAGCGAGACCCTGCGGGCCGTACAGAGGGTCAGCGCTGGTGTTGATGTAGGACAGGAATGAGCCTGCGCTGTCAAACACCTGAAGGAAAACACAAATACTTTTTCAAAAGCGTGTTGTCTTTAAGCAAAATATTTTTATTCTTCAGGATTATTTTTAGTCTAATGAAAAGTAAATATCTGAAACACACTTTGATCAATTTGTTTCTGCAGAATATAATTACAGTTCATATTTGTTCATAGGTTTATATCATATATTTTTCTCCAGCGATGAACCATAAATATTTCCACATGTCATAAATAATTTACCTTAATAAATACTTTACTTAATTCTACAAAGAATATATTTTTTTTATTTTCTATTTTTTTGGTGACAAAAAATACTCCCAAAATCTTTTTTTGTAAAACCCTTTGAATCTAAAATGTAACCCTGGACCACAAAACCTTATCTTATATTGTCTTATCTTGCCAAAAAAAGATTATTACAAAATACACTTTTTGCTTTTATGCCAAAAATCATTCGAGTATAAAGTAAAGATCATGTTACATAAAGACATTTTGTAAATTCCCTACCGTAAAGACATAAAACTAATGTTTTGATTATTAATATACTTAATTTGGACATTGTTTAATGCAGTTTTCTCAATGTATTATATTTGTTCAATATTCTAATATTTTTGAACCCTCAGAATCCAATTTAAATACTTTTGAATAGTAATGTTTTAAAGGTATACATTAACTTTCAGATAATATCTAAATCTCAATTTCCAAAAACTGACATGACTGATTTTGTGGTCCAAGGTCACATATGTAAGAATGACTTATTAAAGACATTTCTAATTCATTTTGAATCTAAATTTCTTCATTTAATCAATCAATTACAGAAATACACTGATTATTATTGGTTCCTTTTTGTATTTTTATTTGACATTTAATTTTTCCCCATTCACCTACAGTGTATTGTTTAAAAATATTTCTGAAATATCTAACTTCTAGAAGATGGAGAAGAAGAAGAGGAAAGAGTACCTGTATTCTGCTGTTGCCCCAGTCTGCTACAATAATGTTACCATTCACATCCACTGCGACCCCTGTGGGGGCATTAAACTGTCCATTTCCCTCTCCGTGAGACCCAAACTTAAACAAAAACTCCCCATCTGCACTGTAAACCTGGGAAACACAAGATTTAATCATTACATAAATTTGAAAAAACAATGTCACTAGCATATATAGAGTCAGTGTGTAATTGTTCCAGTTTATAGAGTTTTATATGCAAGAAGCAGAACAATTGAATAAATATTAATTTAAAACAATTGATCAATCTTACATTTCTTTAGAGTTCAGTTTTAAATCACATTATTAGAAAAACGCTGCCCATTGTTGGTTACTTTTACTTGTGGAATAAATTCACCGTTGCTGATTGCTAATAATATGCATTTTATTTTCTTGCTTTTTCATGAAAATCCATCCACACCACTAGATGTCACTTACATTCAAAACAGTTGATATACTGTGAGCAATGTGATATAAAACATTATTGAGTGCTAAATCTTTAATATTTATTCACCTCAAATTAATTATATTTATACCACAGACTTTTTATATTTTAAAGACTTTCTGAAAATCAATATGACTTCATAAATATTACAATTACTAGATTTTTTTCATTGTTTAATAATAATAATAATAATAATAATAACAGACCCAGTGTTAGCATGGTCATATAATCAACAAATGTCTATTATTTTTGGTATGGTAGTGGCTAAAACCATGATCTTGATGGATTGGAAGTCCACTTTGCCACCTATTTTCATAAATGCCTGAAACTGAAATTGTTGCTGCTCTTAAACATGATTGAATTCATTTTGGGCAGATGCTTCTAAAAATAAAAGAAAATCTGGGCCCTCTTCCTTGCTTATCTTTTTAAGAGTTAAAAGTTGAACACTTATGATTCATGGACAATTTCCACCCCAATTTCAATGTTTTGATTTTGACCAAGTAAAATAATTAGTATTTTAATTATTATTATTATTATTTATTTTTATTATTTTACTTAATTAATTTACCATTTATATAATATAAGTATCATAGATTGTATAAATGTTTTTGTTCTGTTTTGTGCTTATAAATAAAATAAATGAATAATAATAATAATAATAATTATTATTATTATTATTATTATTATTATTATTATCATTATTATTATTATTGAAATAATAAAATTTCAGTCAAACAAAAAAACTAAAACTAAAATAAAACTTAAATGAAAACAAAACAAAATTACATTTTAAAACAATATTAGATGAGTAATCATACTTTTTTTGCATAAAATATTGCATAAAGTAGTGCAGATTAATCAATAATATTTTTTATTATAATACATTTATATATATATGCAACTACACATAGAATGACATTTTAATAATCATTTTCTTTAAATCACAGTAAATAATATTCTAGATTTCATTTAAAAATTGTCTCTATGATATACTGATCTCTAGATATACTTCAGCTCCCCTCCTTATTCAAGGGTTTGTTTTGTCCTATTTAATTGTTCATTGAGTAAAAACGGCAAAAGCACAACCTGAAGAAGAAGATCCACTCACCTTGACGGAGTGATTATGAAAGTCTGTCACCACAATTTCATTCTTGTTGTTGACAGCAACAAAGTGTGGGCCTGAATGACAGAAAGCAGAGACAGAGCGATTCACACTTGATGATGAAACAGAAAGAGAGTGAAGCGGACAGATCTGGTCAAGCCTTCATCCTTATCACTGGACTAAACTATCAGATTTTCCCCCAACATCCGATTAAGAACATAAATCACAAAAACATGATCTAAACTCAAACAGTCATTTGAAAAAGGCAAATCAGCACATTCTGGGATGAGGATTCACTCAATACTTACTGAACCCAGGGCCAGATTTACTAAACTTTTGCTCCAGTGCACACTTTGAACCACTTTTTTCTAAAAAGGAATGGGAAAAACACAAGGGTAAGCAAGAGACAAATTAATGACAGAGCAAAAGGGATTCACAACTGAAGAAAAAAGGCATACATCAAGCGGTGTGAGAATGCGAATCGACTTTATGTGCTGGAACGAATATAAAGCAGTTGAGAGGAACAATGAAAGATAAGCATCCTAAAGCAGGCCCACAAACCACATGCATATGTTTAACTAGAAGAAGGACAATGAACAGGGGGAGTATTACAGAAATATACCGACTTTAAAATCTGTTTGGTAACCAAGGTCATCCTTCAGTTAGACAAAATCTATTACAGAACAGCATATTCTAGCACATTATGTGATTTTAACTACAGACGAGAAGGTGGTATTACAGAAACATCTTAACCTGACAAAAACATTGTCTTAAAAATGTCTGAGACTTACAATGGATATTTTGCTAGCGCACATTGAACAACTAAGGTGCAAGGTAATCCATACATTTTTTTTTTTTGTTTTGGTAATCTTAGATTAAAATCCAACCACTTGCTTCTGTGTTTATAGTAGTAGTCATTCTCTGTTGACATCAGTTTGAAGGTTTGCCACAATATTCTTAGGAACGCCTCTCTTACCGTTAGTTGCTAAAATGGAATGATGCACAAAAAGAAAGCTCCGCCCCTATTCAATATTCTGCTTTAGTAAGAAGCACATCAGTCTAAGCAAATTCCAGTTTACACAGACTTTAACTTTGACCCGACTGCTGTTCTAACTTCAATCTTATTTGAAAGCTCATGAAAAAGTTAATGATATTTCCTTCTTTTCCAATCTTTTCTCTTTTTATCTGTGTACAGCACTTTGGCCAATTGAAGTTGAACTTAAATGTGCTCTATAAATAAAGCTGACATAAAAATAAAAATGCTTATGTAACCCACCGGTCCTACTGCAAGAGGCAGATGTAGTGATTTGAGGGCCCTTAGAATTTCCAGCCATGGGGCCAAACAGTCCTAAAATGCACCCTTTTTAGTTTTATTAATTATAATTAATAAAAAATATATATATTTAATTAAAGTTTTTTTCTTATATCAGTGAATCTTCTTTTCCATGTTTTATCTTAATGAAATCTTCACATTTTAAATTATGTGTTTTCTTAAAATGTATTCTCAACTAAAAAAAAAAAAAGAATAAATTGAAAACAAATTGTTTTTAAAACTGAATCTTTACCCGACTTGACTGCTCCACGATTAGGAGTGTAAGACAAATTTGTGCAGACATTATAGTTACGTTAAATTTAATTCAATTTAAACACGTTTTAATTAGTTAGACGCTCACCATACAAAATTTGATAAAAAAACAGTGTATATAATTTATGCTTCTAGGTATTTATCGGTGGCCTCCAAATTTCCTGGGGCCCTAAGCGGCTGCTTACTTCGTTTATTGGATAAATCTGCCCCTTCCTACTGCACCCAACCCAGTATGAGCTGGGACTGAAGCAGAGATTCTTTGTACAGGAGTTGGTTGCTCTAACAAGGAGGCCCCAAGCATCTATCGCTAGAGCACCTTTAGAGGTCAGAGGAGTGAGGTTTACCTGCATAGCACTTCGCTTGCTGGCCTCCGTTACATTCACCCCCCTAAACTTCACTTCTATCCCAGACAAGCCCCTATGTGTAACCCATCGATTCTACTGCACCCATTTTATTCTAAGCTGGGATTGAACCGGTGATTCTTTGTACAGGAGTCAGTTGCTCTAACAAGGAAGCTAAAGACCATGGCCTCTAGCGTCTGTCACTAGAGCACCTATAGAGGTCAGAAAAGTGAGGTTTAGCTGCATAGCACTTCGCTAGCTAGCCTCCGTTACACTCACACCCTAAACTTCACTTCCATCCTGCACGAGCCCCAATGTGTAACTCATCGGTTCTACTGCACCCATCTTGTTCTGAGCTGGGATCAAACTGGCGATTGTTTGTATGGGAGTGGGTTGCTCTAACAAGGAGGCTGAAGACCATGGCCTCTAGCGTCTGTCGTTAGAGCATCTATAAAGGTCAGAGGAGTGAGGTTTAGCTGCATAGCACTTCGCTAGCTGGCCTCCATTACACTTATAATTGCGCTGTCCAACAATAGTATTATATTTATTGATGATAAAAAATGTAGAATGAAGATGTTTAATCATATAGAAAGGAACTGAAGATGAGTTACTTTCCATGACAAAACACTAATAAGCAGTTAGTCCACAGACTACCGCGTGACATGATATAGTATTAGAGTTAGCACAAGAACTGTAACCAGCATTACAGCTTCACGAAGCAATACTGGTTATGATGCAAATTACTTTTTTTAATCAGTTTTGTTTATCCATTTTGTTTAGACTAACTTATTAATAACTTGCACAATGTTGGCAACAGACCTGAGAGTGGATTGTCGAATACGAAAACACAATTAAAGATTTTGTAAAAAAAAAAAAAAAAAAAAAGGTTAAGAATCTCATATCAAGGTGTCAAGCTTAGTTCCTGGAGGGCCGCATCACTGCAGAATTTAGACCCAACAATGCTTTTACACACTTACCTGTAGGTTTTAGGTGTTTCATTAGAATTAAAGCTAAACTCTGCAGAGCTGCGGCCTTCCAGGAACTGGAGTTTGACACCTGTGAGTTAAGGTTTGCTTCTGTAATACAAATTTGCAGAAAATCTATTTTAGTCATTACATATATTAAGACAATTTCTGTTATATGCCCCCAAATGTATTTAATAATAGCAAAACAAGCAGCAGAGAGGAAGTGTTTCATGAACTACAAAAGGCATATTTAAACTGTGTGTTTCTCATTTTCAGGCTTATTTATAGTTGACTACAACTAAAACACCAACAACAACAACAAAAAGAAACAAATATTACTTAAAATAAACATTTAAGAGAGTTCACAACAATAATAGTTTATGTTTAATTTACATTTTGGGTAAACTAAACGTTTTAATTAAATGAAATAAATATTATGAATTAAAATGAAATGTTTTTAATATATACTTTAAAAGTAGCCTAAACATAACCCTAAACATTGAAAAATAAAAACTACAATAATTCCATTAAAATAATTTAATTTAATTTCTATTTTTTTTTAATTAAATGTAATAAAAAATTTATTTAATTAAAAAATTATAATATAATTATAATATATAATATAATTATAATATATAATATAATATAATATAATATAATATAATATAATATAATATAATATAATATAATATAATATTTAAAACATGTACGCATGCATTGGCCTCATCATGGACAATGCTGATTCAGATAATGCAACTCAAAATATGGCGTTTGCTAAAGTGAAACAAAGGAACAAACTAAGGCAAAGGAAATATAGACAGGTGCATCCTTTCAGACACTGGAACTGAAGCCTGGGTAAATCTGGCCATTTCGGTCTAAAACATAGCAGTCTTTTGTGCCGTTTGTTTCCCCAGAATGATTCTTAGTTGTTGCTTTTGTAGTCAATCACCCTTAGGCTCTTGTTTCTTAACGTTTAGGGATGAATTTCAACATGTCTGAGTTTCTGAGCTGGATAAATGAGGGATTAGGAAGAGAAGTTAGAAGACAAGTGTCACAGCAAACAACAGGGGGCGCTAAAACACTCCTGCAAACCTTGAGTGCTGGGATACCACATAAAGAACACAACCACATCACAGTGTTGTTCATTGAGACCGGCTTTCTTCACTGTACCTGCAAACTGTCTGTCTGAAGTCCCCCTCGCTCCAAACTTGGTCACTAGTTTGCCATTGGACTGAAAGATGAACACACAGCAGGCTTTATTGTCCACTGCGATGATATGACCGTTTCTGTCTACAGCCACTCCTTTGGGACCCATCAGACGACCAGCACCAATCTTATTCTGCATGAACACAGATGATGAAAAATTACACGTCTAAAATACTTGAAAGAGAGATAAAAGAGAAAGGGAGAGCTTAAACTTAATTTATTTCAGCTAGTTGCTGGTTTTCATGTAGTTTAATTCAAAGCTAAAATAACTAAAACCAGTAATAAAATAAAAATAATAATATAAACATTTTAATAACATGTGTCGACGCATTACACCACTGGCCACCATTTAATTGTTTGTAACTAACTGAAAAAGAGTGAAAACTTAATCTCTCTCTCGATCAAATGCAGATTTGAATGAAGCTCTTCGGAGAATTAATAAACATAAGCAAATCATTTTCCTCAAAGACTATAGAATACACAAGACATGTCACTCGTATCTTTTCAAATGGAAAAAATTGTAACGACAATAGGGTGAGTAAAGCACCGCCTACTAGTAAAGGAGCCAATCATTAATCGCTATATGGCGAATCAAGCCTGCCTTCTAGTAAGGTGCCAGTCAATGATAGCTATAGACTGACGATGGACGAGGGGCTCGAACCAGACATGAGTTTCTGCAGATTGTGTGATTTGGATGTTTAGAAGTTAAAATAAAGACACAGGTGATGTTTAATTTTATTGGTGATTCCTTATATGAAATTCAATCGTAAGCTTGGCAAGCAGTGTTGGAGAATTTGATGTTTCCCCATTCAGACAGAATGCCCGAGCATACTGCCCGAGAAGTGTTTCAAAGATGGCCGCCGAGTGAAATGACTTGCCTTAAAGGGACTTTAAAGGGAGCGCCTTTAAAGGGACTGGCTGCATCCGAAATTGCCTACAACTCAGTAGGCACTGCATTTGAGTTTAAGCGTAATACTCAGCCGTTAGAAAAGTATGTTCTATACAGTATGAATGTGAGCAGTATGAATGGAATTCGGGTGTACTACATCCATGTTGTTATGATTATGTGAGCCACCCATGTCAGTTGTATCGCTTTACTCACTTTCATGAATTCTCCTGTGGGGCATCATAGGATAGCGCAGCGTGCATGGGATGCAAGCTTCAATATCTCACCGGAAGTAGGTCATCCGGGTACTTCTCGCATACTGATTTTCGAATTCTACTCGGCTCGCATATTCATTTTAGCGTACTATATAGTATGGAAGTATGCGGGTATATGGACACAGCCCTGATCTGTCATTCATCTTGATAATAAAATAATTCCTGACTAGGCAATTATGGTAACAAGTAAAAAAAAAATAAATAAATAAAAAATTATATATATATATATATATATATATATATATATACATACATACACAAAAAGGTGTGTGTGTGTGCTTTTGTGTGTGTGTGTGTGTGTGTTTATAAAATAAGTTTATTGTAAACTAATTAAAAGCTTATCAAAATTATATTTAATAAAAAAGACTAACTGTAGTTAATACTAACAGAAAAACATAATAAAATATACATAATAAATAAACTCATAATCAAATTCATAAACTGTCAGAAATCACTCTAATACATACTAATAAATAGTTTTGTTTCATTTAAAAACAAAATACTATTTAATTTTTTTGAAAAATTGTGAAAGTCTTTTTAGAGATATTTTTGTGACTATTTAAAAATGTAAAAGTCTTTCATGTGATTTGAGCCAATGCATTCTTAAAAAAAGAAAAATTGTGTACTGTAAATCAAGATCACCTTGAACTTCCCATCAGGGGAGAAGATACTGATCCATCTGTTATCATAATCAGCCACTATAACGTCTCCGTTGGTGTCGACTGCCACACCGGTGGGCCTCTGCAGTTGTCCTGGAGAACGACCACGCACCCCGAAACGAGCTTTAAACTGCCCATCATTGGTAAAAACCTTCATTACAACAAATAAATGATCAAACCTTGCATTGAAGATCTTTCGGTACTGTTGCTAAGTAGATTATACGTATTATCTACTAAAACAGCTTAGATCCTGATTCTTCCAGTTGATGTTTTTTTTAATTAAATAAAAAATTACATTTTTACATAACATTAATTAAATTGCATACATTGAAAATATAAAGTAAAAACATAAGCATTTGGCTTTAGCTTGGTGAAAGTATGCTATATAAAACACTTGCAACAAAAACCACAGACAGCCTGAATAAAAATGCTAGTTCACTCTCTGCCTGTAGGTGGCGTTTATAGAAACAGCTATAATAATGACATTTCTAGCGATGCACTGATTGCATGTCAAGAATCTGGAACCAGACATCTTTTGTGCTAAATGTGCAACCAGACAATTTTTTTTATTTAGTCCGGCAGATTTCTCTCAGTATTTGTACACAAAATTCACTGCAACAGCTTTAAAGTGCGATAAAGCAAATTAACATTTTGCCCACACACAGACTCATTTCTGCATTCAAGTAAATATTTGGGAAAATTGGCCATTGAAATTGGCCAATTTGCAACAAAAAAAATCGTAATTGGCCAGAGAAAATCATGACTGGTGTATCAATAGCTGTTTCATTGATTATTGTTGTAAACAAAGCATCTGCACTGGTATTTAATATGCACCATATAATGGAGATAATCTTTTCACATCATAGCAATACCCTTTGTATGCTAGTCTGTAACAGAGATCATCCAAATTAAATAAAAAACAAACCACAATTTGAGCAAAAACAAGCCAATTGCAATTTCCAGGTTGTTGATCGGTACATCTTTGTAATACTCTTTGTAGTATTCTTTCCTTAAATAAAGCCCTTTCCACAAAAACTCTTTCTGATAGTGATTTAGCTCCACTCATTGACTAACCTGAATGCACTGGTTGTTGCTGTCTGCTACAATGACTCTGCCACTGATGGAAGCAGAGATGCCCTGTAGATTGGTGAACTCACCCTTCTCTCTGCCCCGAGTGCCTAATGGGTCATAAAACAGAACATTAAACATCAACACAGCATTTAACAACAGATCAAAATAGAAAAAAAACAATAAAAATAAAAATTACTCCTGTCAGTTGAACTTTATTTTTAATGTGTCCTTGTTATAGGGTAATTATACTTTGAAGTACTGAGTAATAATAACCAAGAACATGTAATATAAGGTTAAGTTTACAGTTAAAGATTTGGTTTAAGGTTAGATCCATGCAATTATACATAATGTACTGTTATTGCTGTATTAAGCAAATTTAGCATTTACAACAAGAACATTGTTAAATAAAGAGCTGTTTTACAGCTATATTATGACTAACTACCGATAATAATGATTATTTTTATGAAAATGGCTGAAGATAAAGTCATGATTGTGAATAATATTGGAGACTTTTCATTACTTTTAAGAGTTCACACTTAGCTGATGATCAATTATAAAGCATGTTTGGCATGCAGTCTCGGGAAAGAGCCCCGACCTCATGAGATCCTCGAGCACGGGGCTTGAACCAGTGAGATTGTTGCTGTGAAGCAACTGTGCTAACCACTGGGCCTCCGTGCCCAGTGAAAGGGGAGGAGTAGGGGTGGAAGGTGGGATTCTTCAAGACGAAGATGGCTAAGGTAAGATACTCTGGTTATTTATAGTGATTTAGGAATCAATGCGAGACCAGCTGCAGTCAATCATAAGCATGTGCGCTTCTCTTGAAATTAGTATATAAATAAGCTTCACTTATTTTTACTCCATATTATACAAAAAGACTTCTTTAATTTGAAGATTGGCACGAATAACTTTCATAATATTAAATAAAAAAATAAATATATAATATCTATATTTAGAAATAATTTAATATTATTAAAGTTATTAGTTTCATAATTGATTATTAATTAAAATGCTGATTAATTATGTAACTTTTATGCTTAAAAATGTTTTATATATATATATATATATATATATATATATATATATATATATATATATATATATATATATATATATATATAATGTATAATATAATGTATTATAATGTTTATATGTATAATATATATATTTTATACAACATATTTTATACATTTTGAACAATACAGTAATGCATATAATTATATAAACATAATTATACACAGTACGCACAACTTTTATTTTGTATGCAATTAATCATTTGACAGCACTAATATATTGTCTTATAATTATCTTTGCACTATTCTCTAATAATTCAATGGCATGCTGTTACTTATTCCTAACTCAATGCCAGCAAAATGACGTTTATTGTTCAGGATAGTTCACAGCACACTAACTAATAACATATTTTTAATGTAATGCATTCCATAAAAACTAGCATCAACTAAAATATATAAATGCTGTAGAAAGATTTTTTCATTGTCATATTAGCTAATACCAATACAGTCAAACAAATGAAAGCTTTTTCTAAATTCTTACCCTAATTACAATATGCATTTTCTGAAGTTTTGTAAAGCATGTTTCTTACCCACTCTGTAAATCAACTCATCCTCAATGGGGTTTTCCTTCTTTTTGGTGGTGCTGTACATGCTGGAGGGTCTCCTGACAGCCTTCTGTCTGATGTGTCCACCTGTCCCACTTGGAGATTTAACCCTCCTCTTCACGTCATCCGGAGACTGAGGCACATCCGATGGCTTTATGGCCCTTAATTTGAATGGGCTGCCCCTCACCGGCTGTCCATACAGTATCAGAGAGAACAAGTACTCGCCTTCACCCTTCAGTGTATAACCAACCTCGTACGTCCCGTTCTTATTATCCACCACCTCCGCCTCAGTCACTTGCGCTCCATCCTGCCCCATGATATCTGCTCGGAGAGCCGCATTACCCGTCCTGACGAGCTCGCTGTCTTTATCTTTAGTAGTGACGGTCACAGTCACATGCTGGCCGACCAGAGCGTGTCTGAGTCCCTCTCCAGTGGCCACGCTCGTATGTCCCACAGCCCCCGTTGTCAGCAGGACGCCCAGGTTCTGGATGGAGCGTCGCAGGCCCTCAGTCTCGATCTGGCAGTCCAGGTGGGCATTTTCATGTGGCCGTTCTGGAAAGTCATGGCAGGCTAGAGCGCTCACACGCTCGCTCATCTGCTTCTGGACCAGCAGGACTTCAGTAGCGCTGCCGTGGCTCAATGCCTGTTCGGTGAAACTGCAGCTGCTCTGGATGTGCTCTTTTCCCTGCATGAGTGACGATAACTGCGCCTGAAGAACCTGCGGAA
This sequence comes from Danio rerio, assembly GCF_052040795.2. Classification (NCBI taxonomy): domain Eukaryota; kingdom Metazoa; phylum Chordata; class Actinopteri; order Cypriniformes; family Danionidae; genus Danio; species Danio rerio. The sequence goes on from NC_141030.1 coordinate 29,850,763, forward strand.
GACAGGGTAGAAGATAATTTCCTTTTCTTTTTCTTTCATATTAGTTATCTTGAAAAATTAATCACATTTTTAGACCGTTTTTTTAAGTCTAATTTTCAACAAAATCATCTTCATGTATAGTTCAAAGAGTTTGTAAGTGCACATATCCACAGCACTTATACATTCGTAAATGTATGATATACATATCTACATGTCTATTTGTAATTCCTGTTTATAGCAAATAACAACATGTATATTATGTTCATACTGATTTGCATATCCCTGATCATTAATGGCAACCTGTACAGTATGTTCATCTATTTGTAAACCAATGATTCTTGTTAATATGACTTGTATGTTATGTTCATAGTACATCCATCTGTAAATATTATAGTCTTCTATAATTGCACTTATAACTTATACCCACAGATATTTACATTAGATGTCACCTACGCTATGGTTGTCTACTGGTTGGAAGGAATGCGTCAATAGAGCCACCATTTTAGTACAGGGTAGCGCTCCTTTGAAATGAATGCGAACTAAGGTGCAGTGGTGGCGTGGCCATCCGGAGCCAGAGATATATACACATATATACATATATCTATGATCAGGAGTTTTCAGGATAGACAAGTGACCACACGTGCATTGCCGACAAGGAGCATGTGTTTGTGTGCATGGAAACGTATTATACTCCCTCCCTGTTACATTTTATCTGATCAGTGTTCTGAAACACACCCCCTCTCTGCTTTCACTTCCAATTCTAATGGAGGAAGCGATTCGTTTGTGAGTGAATCTCTATGGACTCGTGTGAACCATCGATCAATTTTCTGGCACCGCAGCGTCTTGTTGTCATATTTCATTTACATTGTTTGCTTTATTTTATTCAACAACACTAGCATAAGCCAAGTATTTAGAGCAAGTCGGTGCTTCTTTGCCTTATGGTCAATGCAAGAGACTGTATTACCATCAATAATGTTACTTGTTGAGCACAAAGGTTTGTAACATACAAAAGGTAAAAAAAAAAAAAAAAAAGAAAGAAATCTTACCTATGAATTCTTCAACCTTTGTGCTTTGTTTACTTTGTTTGCTCGTTACTACATTCGTACACAGCCCTAAAGTCCAGCATCTTCACATTGGCTTTAGTCTTGACTAGTGCTGTTGAATGACATTTGTCCTGGAAGCAATGTACAAATGTGGCGACACTATTGACGCATGATCAGGGTCTGTATGCGATAACTAGTGCATATATGACTTATACCTATATCCTCCATCACTTGTACATGTGTAATAATAACAAAGTTGAATCTAATCTAAAATATATGGTGGAATATATAGTGGAAAGTAAGCAGAGAAGATGATTTTGTTGTCCTGTCCATCTAGATTTAGTTACTCCCTATAAAGCTCTACATCCAATAAATCAGTGAAGTGTTTGGTAACACTTTATTTTTATGGTCCATTTGAGTTTTAGTAGACTGTCTGCTTAATATCTGTTGATACTGCCCCTTTAACAGACATTTAACTGATTATAAGAAACTTTGCAAGTACATGTCAACTTACACTAACCCTAACCCCAACCTAACAGTCTACTTTTATCCTAATGAGATATAGTTTGCATGTAGATGCAATGTACCATAAATTCAACAAACAGACCATCAAAATAAAGTGTGACCAAGTATTTTAAAAAATTGAGTACAATAAAGTGTCATTATTCTCCTTACAGTTCATCTACTGTTAAAATGCAGTTTATGAGAATGAAAGGGATTCCAGTTTGCCCAAAACCGAACATTCTGTCATCATTTACTCACCCTTTACTTATTTCAAACCTGTTTGACTTTCTGTTGAACACAAAAGAAGATATTTTGAAGAATGGTAGAAATCATGTCCATAGTGTTGTTTTCCAACTATGGGAGAGGATGATTATCATTTTTCTTTTCTTTTTTCTTCTTTTTTTAAATATATTATTTTGTGTTTAACAGAAGAAAAAATAGATAAGTGTTTGGAACTGCTTAATGATGAGTAAACAGAGAGTTAATGCTCATTTTTGGGTGAACTACCCCTTTAAAATATAACTTTTTCAGCAGACAATGAACAACTCCAAAACCAAACAGCAAGTCTATCCTCAGCAACATTACAGATATGTTAAATATTACAGTCCTTAAAGAAATACAAATAAAAAAGGAACAAAATACATGCATAGGGATTTATTTTGGCCCATCTCAATATTTAAATTCTCAAAATTTGTTCCATTTCTTTTAAATAAAAGTTGTCCGAACTAAAAGTGCAACCTTTAATGAAAGATGAAGCAGTAATGTGTAGGAAAAAGGGGTATTTGTAAAAAGGGGAAAAAATAGGAAAGAATTGGGTCCATCCAATCCTGTGATTTCATCTCATTATTGAATGATTCAAAATGTACTTCAGGATGTCAGTGGATCAGTCAGTGGCCTTTGAAAGTGATTCTGGAGATACATTTTAAAAAGAAGACCACAATCTCTCCACAAACAAATCAGTTGCCTTTCTTTATTTTGCCATTCACTAGCTCTTTCTAATTGTCTGATTTATCTCCAAATGCTTGCTACAGACACTAAAAAAGAAGCAGAAATCAGAATCTAATTTTAAATTGGGCAGTTTGTAATTGGGATTAATACGGTGAGAGATCAAATAAATCTGTAATCTGTTCTATTCAATTCAAGCTTACTTGTACAGCACTTTTTAAAAATGACTGTCCCTAAGCAGCTTCACAAATGGTGCATGTCATTGCATTACATTAATTACACAAAAAGGTGCAAAAATAGTGGGTGAGAATTTCACAATTGAGACATAGAAGGAGCACAGGCTGTCAACTGCTTTTTTCTGACCTTCTGCTTGGTGCTACAGATGTTCTCCAGGTCTGTGATGAGTGCAGCCTTTCGTTGGTGTAAAGCCCTCTCCAGCTCCTCAAATGTCATGTTGATCTCATTGACGGCTTCATTCTTCCTCTCTGTCAGCTGTTTAGAGATTTCATTCACCATCTCGATGGCGGCTGTTAGCTGAGGAAGTCTGAAAAAATAGAAACCAGTGACTGAAGCTACAGTTAAAGGCAGCAGTTTGAGCTCCCTAGTGACTTTTTTTCTTCAAACAGTTCCCAAGAGATTTTAAACAGAAACCAAAAATTTTTTTCAACATTTGTAAACCATATTTTTCAGTAACTATTTCTTTTTGTGTTTGCCATGATGACAGTACATAATATTTTACTATTTATTTTATAAGATACTAGTATTCAGCTTAAAGTGCAAACAGGCAAGTTATGTTAATTTGGCAAGACAACAGTGGTTTGTTCTGTAGCTAATCAAAAAAACAGTTATGAAGGGGGCCAATAAAATTCACCTTAGCAGTTAATTATTTTTTTTTTAACTAAAGGAAGTAAGACTTCCCCAAGAAGAATAATTTCACAAGTTCACACTTGGCATATTTGATGTGTGTCCGAGCAGAGGGCATTAAGCTGGGAAAGACACCCTAAATCCTGTTTTTCCAGATGGCTCCCCCCACTCTGATTTATGTAGGAATCGGTTTAAGGGTGCTTTCACATCTGTGATTTGGTTTATTTGGTCCGGACCAGGGGCAACAAATGATACATTGTAGCATTTCTCTGCCTTTTTTTTTTTTGGGTCCTTTTCACACTACACTGATTGTTTTGGTCCGAAACAGTTGAAAAGAACCAAAATGCAGTCATCTGACAAAATCCACATCACTCATTGGCCAGATGTTACTGAATGTATTTTCTAAACTGCTTTTCGATTGGTCAAAATTGACATGCGGAAAAATGCCAATAAACTCCCTCAAGTAAACATGCAGCAGACTCAAGATGTCACTTTTCACTATATAAGGACGACTGCACTGGCTGATTGTATCCCTGGTCATAGTATACTATAATTTGTATACATCACATAAGATAAACTATACATTTCGAGAATGAAGCGTGGCTGCGGCTGGAAAACAATGTTTTAATGCATTGCAAGTGGTGAAGGCGCATCACAAGTCACTTCAGGAGGAGGCGTGAATTAATTTAGCTAAACTGCAATAAGGTCATCTTCCGGAAATATTCTCAACGATCCACCAGGTAATGTGTTTCCCCTTTCTCTCTTTCTGCTTAAAATTGTTGGTAAAGCGCTATCAACAAATATTTTTTCTCCACACCCCATAAGATGGGACAGCGCATCGAACTACAGAAGCTGGATTGGTCTAAAAAGGCGCAGTGCTTTTTGCGGTTAAGTCTGTTTTATTTCAGAACATGTTCTCACCATAAACAAACCGCTCAAGGGTTCGTTTGAAAGTGTACCGAGACCAACTCTTCAAGGAGGTCTCATTACGCTTTTTTGGTCCGCTTTTGGTGCGCACACGAGTGCAATTGCTACAATCACGCCTGCCCAAACAAACTGTAACAGGAGGGAAATAAACTCTAGTGTGATTCAACTGAACTAAATAAGTCAGGTGTGAAAACATCCTTAATGTGAGGAGTTGGGGTGGTGGAGGGTTGCTGAAAGTGGAGAGAAAACCGAGGTAGGACATGCTTGACTATTTATCATTTGGTCTTATGCTGATTGAATAATAAAATGATTGTCTATCATGAATTAGCCTTGTCAGCCTAGAATTAGCCGTGTGTGCTCCTTACAAAATTTTTTCACTTAATAGGTAATACTGTGAAAAATGTTTAAATATCACTTTTTGTCAGCAGCAGTATCTATGCACTCTTGACATCACATAAGCACAATTTCATACTTCTTAGGTACGATTATATAACAATTATTGTGATGAAAATTTTTTTGTAATGTGCTGTCACCATGGCTATTATGAAGAACTAAATTATACAGTCGTCGGATTCACATGAACATTTGTACCTGTTGCGGATGGCATCCAGCTGGTTCTTCAGCACTGCTTTGTGCTGCTCTAGGACGTCCCGCAGTGGAACAGTCACATGCTCCCGGTGCTCCCCTTCTGTGCATTCCAGACACATGGCAGTCTCACACGACTCGCAGTAAAACTCCATCACCTGCAGGGGCAAACCAATCACTCAGCATCCTAATGCATTATCAAAGGGCCCTAATGCTCGCTAACTGGCCTGAACAGCCTAAACACACACATGTATTATGACTTTGAAGGCACATAAAAGAAAGAAGCTGGCAGCTTTCAGGGGTGTGTTTAAAGGACAGAGCAATAAGCAGAAAGAGACACAACAGCCTCTGCCAAATGGAAAATTGGCTGAAATCTAGAGAGATGACAGGTGGATGAGGAATTCCAGTTCACTTGTAGCTCTACTGAGTGTCCTGAAGGGCCTTCAACAAGAAAACAGAGTGGGACATAAGGAGCGGCCTCACCCCCTTTATGAAACAGCCAATAGCGTTTAATTTATGTCATAGCTCTGCCAGTCTCCTAACTGTGGTTATAGTTGTTTTTTTCTTCATAATAATTGCTGACACTTAAATTAAGTGTCATTTTGCCACTTTTGCACTAAGTTATTAATGTATTTTTAAACAGAAAAAAAGCATAAAAATGTTTCTTTGATTTTTAAATGTTTTGTTATAATCTTTGACATTGGTGAGAATTTAGATTTAGACCTTTGAATTGAGACTTTGAGAACTGCTGATTTAGATTGACCTGCCTAGTTAAATGTGAATAAATTAGGGATGCACAATATATCAGCGGCCATATCGTTATCGGCGGATAAATGCTATATTTAAGATTATCGTTATTGATCCGATTTCTAAATTAGGCCGATATCTTTGATTTCAAGGGGGCTTCAGTTTTATCTATCTGCAATTTTACAAACAATACCTTGCTTTTTTCCATCATGCTTCAGAGTATTGCCAAATTTGGTTTCATCATCAGCTCTTAAGAGGCTTACCTTGCCCTCATGATTGGGGCAGGAGAGTGGTTTCCCAGCGGCGGCTGCGCTGACAGACTCCAGCACGCTGCAGGCCTCGGGACGAGAGCATTCAGAGTCTCTCTGCAGCACCTCCATAAGGTTTGTGATAAAGAAGTTGTTCTGGAGTGCTGCTACACCTTTTTCAGGCAAAATAGAGGTCTGTCTGCACACGGGGCAGGACAGTGTCAGGGACTGAGGGGGAATGTAGTTCTGTAGGCACCTGTGAAAGCAGAAAGACTTCATTAAAGACATAATTAAGAGACTGTACATATACAGTTAAGGTCAAAATGATAAACCCTCCTGTATTTTCTTTTTTATATTGCCCAACTGATGCTAAACAGAGTAAGGAATTCTTTACAGTATTTCCAACAATATGTTTTTCTTCTACAGAAAGTCTTATTTGTTTTATTTCAGCTAAAATAAAAGCAGTTTAAATTTTTTTACAAAGCTTTTTAAGGTCAGTATTATTAGCCCCCAATTAGGGTTGCACAATATATAGTTGCAGCATTGATATCCCAATGTGAGGATCTGCAATGTGGAGTCAGGATTATAGTTCACCAGGAGCCACAATTGAAAAAACATGTGATGTATTGTTACACTTTGCAGTAAGCCCACAAATGTATCTCAAATGCATGTATTTGTAAGGTTTGTGATAGTTTAAGCATTCCATTGCAGTTTTAAGGTTTTGGGCACAAGAATGTAATGTAAAAAAAGGTTAATAGAGACTATACAGTGCTATTTTACATTTGCTAACTACATCGGTTTATGTAACTAAATACTTTCAGACTCCCAGAAAACTATAAAGCACGGTTTATTTTATTTGTATCTTTGCTACTGTATTTATCAATGTTTGTTTATTATATTTTATGCAGATGTACTGGCCAACAAAATCATCCTAATTACTCTAAAATTACAAATTCTTTCTAAATAGAACCATTTAAACCATCTGCTGAAATAATACTTAATATTATTTAGCAAGATTCGCAATATATATCGTAGAAAAATAAAATACCGGATTGTAAATTTTTTCCAATATCATGCAGCTCTACCCCCTATTATTAGCAAAAAAAATCCAGAACAAACAGCTGTTATACAATGACTTGCCCAATTATCCTAACTTGCCTAATTAACCTAGTTAAGCCTTTAAATTGCACTTTATGCTGAATACTAGTGTCTCCAAAAATACCTAATAAAATATGATGTACTGTCATCATGGGAAAGATAAAAGAAAATCAGTTATTAGAAATTAATTATTAAAACTATTATGTTTAGAAATGTTTTCTCTCCGTTAAACAGAAATTAGGGAGAAAATATGCAGCGGGGCAAATAATTCAGGAGGGCTAATAATTCGGACTTCAACTGTATATCATATCTTATTAAACATTCAAACATACAAAACACATACAGAGGTTTTTTTGCCCTAAACTGAATTATACACACTTTAACTGCATTAAAATAAGCTTCAACACAAAGCCAATGTTTTTGGACTTGATAATATAAGCTCACATTATTAAAACAGCAAATACAAAAATATTGTAGACAACAAGCAGTTCAGTTTTTAATTAAATTGAACAGCATCAAGGACTGTCAAACTACAAGACGTGTAAATAAAAGCACCATAAACCTTAATACAAGTGCTCAGTGACTCATGCACTATATTTTAAGACTTAAGCGTCATTTGATAGCTTTGTGTGAGGAAACGAATGAAATTTAAGTCACTATGCTCCGGAAAAGGCCTTTCTTTTTTTTTTAGATAGGAACAACTCGAGTATTGAGCTATAAATAACTCCTTTTGTGTTTCACATGGGAAAGAAAGTCATATAGATTTTAAAATAGGAGTAAATGGTGACCGAATTTCTATTTTTGGGTCAAGTATCCGGTTAAGCTGCTATACAGCAATGTTATTTAACATTTTTAAAAATAACATATCGCAAAATGTTTAAATACTCTTTAAAAAAAACTATATCTCTAATCATTATTACATCCCAACCATTCAAATGTTTGAGTACAGTAAGCTTTTTTTTTTTTTAAAGAAATAAGCCAAGAATGCATTAAACTCAACAAAAGTGACAGCAAAAAGAATGAACAACTTTACAAAATATTAGTATTTCAAATAATGCCTGTTTTCTGAATTTCTAAAAAAAAAAAAATTTAAATCGAAATTATTTAAAGGTCCCTGTAATAAAGTTTACGGCCCTTTGGGCCGCCGGGAAGAAGGAGGCGGAGAACCGACAAGATGCGACGACGTGCTGGGAGCCCTGTGGAGGAATCTATCCACCCGTCCGTCTTCTGGCGTCCGGCGGCGGTTCTCCTGGCTGGCTGGCTGGCGGCATTTCTGGTCTCCTTCTCCGCTCCGGCTTCGGTGGATGGATGCAGGCTCTGGCATCATGGCGGATCGCGGCGACTCCCCCGGGTTCTGTGGGATGGCTCCCTTCAGCACTTTCCCTTCCGGTGGTGAGCCCCGCGTCCCCTGCTCCTCCCCATGCTGGGAGACGGCAGCAGGCAGATCCTTTCCTCGCCAGCCTCAGGCCGCCCCGGCACTCTGGGCAGACGAACGAGTTTCTCCCCCACTCGGGTAAACTCCCGAACACAAGCCCCCTCTCGGCGAGGGCATCTGGACAACGCGTCCCTCCTTCTCCCGGGCTTCGGCACCACTGTAATAAAGTTTACGGCCCTTTGGGCCGCCGGGAAGATGAAAGGCGGAGAACCGACGGAACTTTAAAATATTTATTAATAACAGTGACAAAACAAACGGACGGCAGCTCCTCACGGAGACTGCCGTCAAACTGAAAGCAAAAGTAAAATATGTCCGGGCCCGGTCCTCTCTCGGCTTCCTCTGCCATCGGTCCTACTTTTATGGTCCAGAGCTCCTTCCGTGGGATCCGAGGTAGGTGCGCACCGCAGGTGTATCCACTTACGCGGTGGCCTCACCCCGTTCCCACGGCTCTCGGCCACGCCCCCTCGCCACAGTCCCGTTAAGTGCTTTAAAAATATATTTTTTAAAGTGTTTTTTTATTTTTTATTTTTTGTAGTTTGACAATCTCAACTAAAATACATAGTGATTAAATAGTGTACATAGTGTAGCTCCTCCCCTTTTTAACAGCCAATAGTGTTTTTTTTTTTTTTTATTACTGCTCTGCCAGTGAGAGTGGTTGAGCTGAAGCGCAAATGAAATTTTCAGATTTTCAAATGAAAAGCCAATGCAAAGGGGGCGGGCATGACAGATACAGAGAGCATTATATTGGTCATGAGTTGAGATTTATGAGGTGATATAAATAAAACCATTGATCCATTTAAAGCCGAGTTCAGACTGCAAGACTTTCAAAGTAGTCGTGTCACATGTGTTTTCGCACTGCATGACTATCTGGGCTAGCGCTTCGTCGTTGCTGTATTTACAGTGTAGGATTGATCAGCGACAGGGGGTTTCACACTCCATGACTTTACATTAGGAAGAATCGCCAACAACTTTGTCTCGGTCCGAGAACTATGTCTCTCACAACCAAACACAAGCGAGAAGAGGCATGGAAACAACAGCAGGTCACATAGTACTTTTTGTTATTACATAGTGATTTTGTAACTACATAGTGAGAAAGAAGCCTTTAATGGGGTAGAAAATGTACTTATTTTGCTCACCTGGTTTTGAAGGGAATTAGCAATTTCACCTTAACATTTTTTCATTTTTAACCTGGATGTGGTATTTCTCAGATGACACATCAAACAGACACGGGCGCTCCTGACAAATTTACACTAGTTTTTCCTCCATTTCCAAGAAGAATCCCTTTTAACTTCTCCCCCAGCCTCCTGCAGCTACCCATACTAGTGGATGCTGCTCTCTCATTGGCTGTAGGTGATCGCCAATGTCATTTTAAATCAGAACACAATTCACACAGCATAAGTTGAATCCCCGACAGCTCCAGATATTTAGTATGCCAAATACCTCATGGGTGTCAGCGACTCATCTGCAATTCTCTAAGATCACGTCTTTGGTAGTTCACACTGTGCGATTGTTACTCACGTGAACAAGCACCGATTTTTACCTGTGATTTCAGGCATTCATCTGTGATTTCTCAAAATCTGTCAGCGAGTCAAAATCGGGGCAAAAATCATGCAGTCTGAACTCGGCATAAATGGAAGTGACAAACTACAACCTTCACATGTTTATATGCGTTTCATAACTTCTAAATGCGATATTTATCACTGTTTTGGAGCACACTAGCTTTTAGATATCTTAAATACTAACAATATACTAACAATACTGATACTAACATCTAAAAAACTTTATTTTAATTAATTAATTAATTATTAATGACAATAATAATAATAGTTTGTTGATCATGTGACACTAAAGACTGGAGTAAAGATGCAGAAATTTCAGTTTTGAATCACAGAAATAAACTGCATTTTAAAATGTATTCAAATATTTTAAGAAAATAAATGCAGCCTTTCAGTTTAAGATTTTTTAAAATGTTTTAATTTCTTTTTTGTTTTTAGACCAAATCCAAACATCCTTATAGTAGTAGGTCTCATTTCATAAATTAGATCCTCCTGTTAGACACAGCAAAAGTGAAAGAAGGGCAAATGCTGCTGAAATTTCAGTCACAACACGGACAATCACAGTGGAAAGCATCCACTGACATACAAAGCCCAAAACAAACAGAGAGAGTCTCATTGTCAAACTGCGCACATCTCATGTCAAAACTGTTCTAGGTGCAGAGTACCCATCCGTGCCAAATTCTGTCAGAAGCAAGTATTCAAAGTTCATATGCCATCTTATAAAAAGGATAACTGCCGATTCATGCTTCAATTACTGAGGGCGCTATTACAAGATCCTTATTACTCATTTTAATAGGCTTAATGCCACTAAGTATATGAGTTCAACTGAGACTTATTACTGAATCTTCTTCCTATAATTCCTCCTTCCCTCTTTAATTATCAATCAAAGTGGCAACAGATACAGACCTTTCGCAGAAGGTGTGCAGGCAGGGCAGGACTTTGGGATTGTGGTAGTGGTCCAGACAGATACTGCACACCAGGAACTGCTTGTCTATCTGACGGACCACTGGGCTTGTGCGGCCGGTCTCAAACTTTGCCATTGTGACAGACATCCAAAGTCGGGGCCGAGGGCCAGAACAAACCTTAACCTAAAAAGAACAAAATGATGAGTTAACAAAAATATTTATTTGATAAAAAAAAACACATCAGCGGCAAGTAAGATTTGGGTTGGAAGAGTAAAATGACAGTGGTGAATTGAACCAGACAAAATTCAAACTGTGAGATTACTGCAAAAAATAAATTTACTTACGCTAACAGAACAACAAATAGGATGCAAATAAACAATCAGCACAGTGAAAACTAATGTCACAGACATCTATACACAAAAAAACTATTAATAAGACAAAGCTGGACCGGAGGATTGCTCCAAGTTCTACAGAGATCAAACTGTGCATCAGTGTTTTCATAGCGAAATGTGAAGATGTTTTTCAGACTGAAAGAAAAAGTTCTGCTGTAGAAGCAGGTATTAAATAATTTTTACCCTCTCCTTTTTAAATTAGTTAATGTATATTTTAATAATTTTCTTATTATTATTAAATATTTTAACACCTTCAAGATTATTTCTTATTCAAACTGATACTTTTACTATTAATTATACAAGTAATATGAAATATTCACCTTCATAATCATGTTCAACTCCTGTCTCTATATGCTACTATATAATGAGTAATTTTATAATCAGTATTTTTATGCCAGTGGTCAGTCCCCTGGTGCAGAGAGCCTATTGACCACTTCTGTACACACTCCACACCACACCAGCCAACTCAGCCCCCTGTGAAAGAGTTTTTTTCTTCAGCAAGGGACAGGTTAAATGTGCAAAGACCTCAGCTTACGCCAGAAAACATAAATATGCTGACATTTTCAAAAATATGTAAAATTCCAGCACAGTCACAGTTTTTGTTAGTTTATATTGATGAGTCTTCTTTAGTTTGTAATATTATTATAATTTTTGGGGATTTTGTGTATAAAATAGCAATTTAGTTATGGCAGAAAATATATTATATTATGAAGAAATGTGAAACATTTAAGAAAGAAATGAAAGAACTCTACACCTTAAATTTGTTTCAGATCATTTTTATTTTAAAAAATCGTGACTGAATCTTGAGATTATTATTGTGAATCCTATTGAATTATCAGTCAGGTGTAGGCATGGGACGGTAACCTGTTTCAAGGTTTACCGTGGTTTGGAAAAGTTAAGGTTATACCGTTCCTAAAGTATATACTAGGTTTTTTGTTTTTGTTTTGTTTTTCACAACTATTTTATTTAGTTTTTTGGGGCAAGAGTATCACCCGCAGAAAATGAACGCCTACATCAGGGGTGCCCAAACATTTTCCTATAAAGGGCCAAAAAGCTAACTTGATTGAGGGTTGTGGGACAAAAAAATATACCAAACCTGTATATATTAAATTTGCCATTAGTAATTTCCTAATTAATTCTGTAATATTTAAAAATATCTAGAAAACATTGCTTTATATCATATTAACTAATGCAGTATCATTTGTAACATTTAATGATGAACTTTTTACTGTAAAAACATAGTCCCATTTATGACACAATAGAGTTCCATGTAAAAAATATTAGTCCAGCTGCTCCTGCCTTTATACCTTGATTTGCTCGCAGATATCTTATGCATTGTCCTCTATGTGTCAAGTGGCAGTATTTACAATTTAAAAGTCTGATTCATTTACAACATTTAATTAAATCATTTAATTTCAGTTGGCTTTTTTTTGTGTCTTAGCAATAAATGAAATAAACAAAAAGTTATGTTAATTTTCAAATGTCGATCTTTGTCAAAGGAATAAGGGGTGGGGTGGGGGGTGGGGGGTGGTTGGTGGTTTGGGAGGATTGTTGTGGAGCGGGGCCACTTCTGAACATTTTGGAAGGGCACATTTTTATCCAAGACAAAAAAGGGCATGTGCACTGCACAGGTTCAGCCCTATGTGCGCACGTGCCTCTTTGAGCAACTAATAAGGCTAAATACTCAAGTTCACTGTGATTTCTTGCTTCACACACACACAAAAAAACTAAAGAGAGCCAATTAATTATATTTAAGTATATCATTAACATCTAGTTGTTCAGCTTGATTCTGTTCACGGTGTAGAATCTGTGTAATTACGGATTAATTAAGTGTTCTTCACTCCCATAAATTATTGTTTTGCGTACAAACTAAGCTTGAACACAGAAACCTGAACTTAATTCATCTGCAGTTTGTACTTTGCTTTTAAGCCCCGTTAAACCTACGAGTTTCAACAGAAGTTTCTTAGATTTGACTAAAAATATTTCAAATAATGTAAATTTCATTATATTCATTTCTGTGAAAACTATCCCAATGAAAAATGTGAACAGAAGACCTGCTGAGCTGCAACCAAACCAACTTTCACGCAAGAAAATAATCATTATTCAGCAGGGCACGGAACACAGTGTTTCATCAGAAGAGAAGAGCACAGAAAATTGGATTATGGAGTTGTGGAGGCAAATAGATGCTGGCAATTTTCATGCCACTTTTCCAGATGAGACGCAACAACGGCGGGCGGGCGGGCAGATAAGTGCTGATACAAGAGCTTGAGCTACTGCTGAGGCCATTACATGCGCCTGCAATGTAGGAGCATGCTGGGACGCTTTTTACTTTAGCTGTGCTCCGGGCAAAGAGATACAAAACTGAGGTAAAAGTAATATGGCAGGATGTTAAAGACAGCGTCTAACACTGGGCCACAGATATACGATGCACCTGCAGCATGCTAAACATCAAAATCACCAACCATAAAAAAATAAATGGTATTGTGCTGGGCATTTTTTGCAGATATAGCAAAAAACGGTGAATACAGTGAAACAAATAAATATTTTGTAATATTACAATTGCAATGCATTAATATTACAATGCAATTCTCTGACACATTTAACCCCACAGCTATCATTTTAAAAAGGTCAATTAATAATTAATGTTATTTTAATTATTTAGTGAAATAAAGTGTACTGCTTAGCCAACATACACATTATTTTTGATTGTGTTATACACACCTGTTAAATATAAAACATTATTTAGCATGCAGAAAATATTTATTGTTTTTTACACTATTTATAATAATAATTAAAAAAATTAAAAATGTATGTATATATATATATATATATATATATATATATATATATATATATATATATATATATATATATATATATATATATATATATATATATCCTTATAAATAATTATATTAATGTTTGTAAATGGTAGTACACAGATTATTGTCTACATACCCTTTTTATGCTTAAATAAAATGATTATAAACACTTGTTACTGTATAATAAAATAATTGTTAATTCATTTTAAGTATTAAAAAATATTATTAGTAATGTTTTATTAGTATAATATTAAGATTTCTGTTTATCACTAAGGCTATGGATAAGATCACACCTAATAATACAATACAATATTGTTTTTAATCATTCTTAAATTAGTTTTTATTTGAAATGCATAGCAATTAATTGCAATTATTGCAAAAAAGTATAGAAATACAGATGTTTTTGCAATATTTTTGTAAAACGTCTATACAGTACACAGCTGACGTGAGAATCATTAGCCCAATATATATATAGTTCAGATTAAGAGTTCAGATGCAAGACCTCTAAGTGCAGTCTCAAATTTCCGTCAAAAAATGAACATTTCTCTCAGCCTTCTTTGTTTATGTTAAGTCATTTCACTTTAAAGACCAGTAAATGAATGTATTTTTTGCCATAAAAGTGATATTATTGAACCTACACAAATCCTATCAGATCCTGATAAAAATGCTAATTTTAGAGGAAAATTTTTGAGAATTTAGAGGTTTTTGCATCTGAACTCTTCATATATATATATATATATATATATATATATATATATATATATATATATATATATATATATATATATATATATATATATATATATATATATATATATATTTATTTATTTATTTATTTTCTATATTGACTATATCAAGATTATCTACAATTTATTAATTTAAAAAATATTTATTAAAAGGGAGAGAAATATCTCTTATTTAAAAACATGCATGAAAAGGCCAATAACTCAGGAATAACTCTGTCTGATCAGTTTGCTGACCAGTGTTTCATTATCACTCTTTCAGTCTGTCACTTCTGCTCTCTGCCTTGTTTTGACAGTGAGTGTTTTGTTCTGAATGTATGAGTGATGGTGGTAACAAGAGAACTGATACCCGTTCCCTTCACCCGATCTCAGTAATCCTCCTTCCCTAAAGCCCCTTCACCCTCTGATTTGATGTGTTGATGTTTGTGGGCTATATTTAGCCACATGTCTCACTTGGGTCGGCTTAATAAGGGTTACGTCCAGCAGCGGATGGCTGGGATTCTTGTGCCACAACACAGAAAGAAGAGCCTGAACAGGAATCACATACACACCGACATGTACACTGAATGATCATGTGACTGAAACGTTTTCAAAGCATATTTATATACGATACACATCTGAAAATAAACTAACTAAAACATCTAAAATAAACACATCTGAATATAAGAGCAGGGCATTTTCTGTCAGAGTGCATAGAAAACAAAATGTAAAAAAAAAAAAAAGTCTAGTTTGCATTTGTGTAAAGTGTACATTTAATTTTGAAAAGCATTCTTAAATAGTATTTACAGTTAGTTTATTGTATATAATAATTGACATATATTACAAAGTATTAATTAATTGTTAAAAAAATATTTTTTAGGAAGTCACACTACTTGTCTTGTTTTAAAAGGTCACATCGTATGGTATTTTCAGACTAACCAAAATTTACTGATACTCCAATTTTAGGACAGACCTATTACAGATCCTGTTTGCATTTTTTAGATTCGGGGACCCCAAATTTGATCTTATATTATTATTATCATTTTGTTTGTTTCTATTAGGTTTCATTACTACATCGTGCTATCTGTTATAGTACTGTATTCATTTATATATTGTATTTAACTCAAATACATATTAATAATTTTAATGAAATTTGTTTATATTGTATTCTAATATTTATTAATTTCAATCAGTTTGAGTGGCTTATTTATTTTTACATTTTTACTGGTTGGTTATTATATTTTAATACATTTTATCTTATTTTTATTAATTACAGTAGCATTCATAGATTATACTTAAAGTATTACTTTTTAATGAAACAAATAAACAAAGGGTTAACGAATAAACTGTTTTATTCATTTTAAATTATTTTCATTTTATTCATTTAATTATTTTTAATTACTTGTCCTTTATTTTTTTAACCATTCTTTTATTTTTTCCCTGCAATGTAGACAGACCAATGATCCAATTGCAATGATCATTTTGATTGTATGATAGTATAATTAAAAGCAATCTATCATTTAAAAGCAACATGTTGTGCCTTTAAATTAGTTGCATGCAAATAAACTGCATAATACATTTTTCAATAAGTGTTCAGTGAGTGTTGTTGCATCATAACACACATACATAGAGCAGCCAGTACACTGAAGGCTGAAGACTGACATAAATCCACCTTTTCCACTAAAACAGGCTCCGCAGGGTCAGACCCCTGGTCAGAAACCCTGACCCACATACAGCCACAATTGAGAAACCAAACACTGCGTGTCATTGTTTAAAAAAAGAGAAGGCAACAACAATCAGCAATTGTGTCACGCAGCCTCTTACAAAATGATCCCACAATCCACTCCCACACGTCACTGTGTCCATGGCACATGTGTATACACCTTTCACACACTCCGTTGCTAACATACAGTGCAAATCTCAATGACTATCATTTATTTTGTATATAATTAATTATTATTATGCGATGCATTTTTAACAAGAACTATAAGTGAAAAACTCCTTATATTAAATGTGCATTATTACTATAAACAGCGTTCCTTTTATAAGTAAAATAGGCCAAAATTAAAAAGTTAATCACAACGAAATATTAAAAAAGAGGGATAAATCCAATATTTCATCCTTTCGTATTTACTAAAAAATTAATAAGCAAAAAGGAGGGATTGCCACTAGTCAAGTAATACTCATACTGTAGCAGGGCAACAACAACAAAATCAGGTTTAGAATATGAGAAATTAAATTTAATTTGAAAGATTTTAAAATTAGCTTTGAATCATGAATTAACACATTTAGGACCTCTTCAGTAGTTTCCCTTGAACTATGCCAAAGCGCGATTGTTCCCCCTGTCCTCTCCCCTGATGGCCTGCACTCACACTGCATTTTGCCTTCCGAGCCGGAGCAAGCTTACGTCATCGATGATGAAACTGTTCAGTTTAACGGGAAGAGAAGCACTCTCGATAAGCACAGTGGACATTGCTTTAGCTATGTTGCTTTAGTCCTTTGGGATGCATTGACACAGTCAAATATTTTGGCAAACAGATTCACAACTTTTGACGCTCATTATTTATCATAAAAGTCCTCGTGCTGCACGTATTAGGAGGTTGGCTGAAAGTGCAGCTGACGTGCAGCGAAGGGGTTTGTATCTTTAATAAACTATGACAGTTTGCATTTATTGAACAGTAACAATGATTAATAAACCCATAAGAAGCAGTCTCTTAATAGTGACGTCGCATCTTCAGTTTCGGGCTCTTTCGCACTTTGCACTCACACTGCAAGCGTACCATGCCAAAGCCCAAACAAACTGTGTTCTAGCACACCTCTTCCAAACCGGGCCAGAGCCAGCCAACTGAACCACGCCTGGGCCCGATTTTGAGCACTCACACATATCAAACGAACCAGGAAACATGCCAGGGCATGGTTTGGATTAGTGTGAGTGCACCAATGTTACTAACCAAGCCCTGTATATAGCCTGTCATCCTAATATATATATATATATATATATATATAAATTTTTTTTGGACTTGGAGTTGGATGAAGGGACCAAGGCTACTTACTCTTCTACCACAGTTTAAAGAATTTATCTTTCTGGCAGCAAATAAGATTTAAGAGTTCTTTGGTCCATCCTGCTTAGTATTAATTCACACCATGATTTATTCACTATACCCTCAGTACCTTAAGAAGATCTCAACCTCTCTGTGCATGAAACTTTTCAAAATCAGTCTGTGATTTTTCTCAAGGGGGTCTTATATCAGGATTCTTCACCTTAGCAAAGTCTCTGAGAATCTGACACTGTGTACTTCTGGAGACTCAAGTAGGCTGCAGTTCTGATTTATACATCATTTATTAATGCATAACTACTATTCATTTTGTATTCAATAATAATGATGTAGTGGAATTGGCAATATATGAAAAGAATATCGACCTGCATAATAGTTATGCACACACTGTAACTGCTTCTGACATCCATAAACATTACAAAGGGATACTAACATACAAAAGTGCGACCATGGAACACAAAACCAGCCCAAAACCATTTAGTTTTAAACACTACCTGAAAGCTAAATAAAAGATTTTGGTGTATGATTTGTTAGAATATGACAATAGTTGACTCATATATTTGAAAATGTTAAATCTGAGGCTTGAAAAAAAATCTAAATATTGAGAAAATAGACTTTAAAGCTTTCAAAATAAAGTGCTTATGTAAATTACTGATCAAAAATTGTGTATTTATATGATATGTATACAGTTGAAGTCAAAATTATTAGCCCCCATTTTAATTTTTTCTTCTTTTTTAAATATTTCACAAATGATGTTTAACAGAGCAAGGAAATTTTCACAGTATGTCTGATAAGATTTTGTCTTGTAGGAAAAAGTCTTATTTGTTTTATTTCGGGTAGAATAAAAGCAGTGTTAAATTTCTTAAAAAACATTTTTGGGACAAAATTATTAGCCCCTTTAAGCTATTTTTTTTCGATAGTGTACAGAACAAACCATCGTTATACAATAACCTGCCTAATTACCATAACCTGCCTAGTTAACCTTATTAACCTAGTTAAGCCTTTAAATGTCTCTTTAAGCTGTATAGAAGTGTCTTGAAAAAATATCAAGTCAAATATTATTTACTGTCATCATGGCAAAGATAAAATAAATTAGTTATTAGAAATAGGTTTTTAAAACTATTATGCTTAGAAATGTGCTGAAACAATCTTCCCCCCATAAAACAGAAATTGGGGAAAAAATAAACAGGGGTGCTAATAATTCAGAGGGGCTAATAATTCTGATATATATATATATATATATATATATATATATATATATATATATATATATATATATATATATATATATCGAAAATATATATATATATATATATATATATATATATATATATATATATATATATATATATATATATATATATCGAAAATAACAGAAAATCTATATTTTTTGAATATATTTTTGGCTATTCCCAACACTTTTGCTGTGCAATTAAAGACTGATTTTGTGGTCCAGGGTCACAAATGGCATCTTTCCCTCAAAGCACACATTCCTCCTCCCACTCTCACACATGAAACCCCAAAACAATCAAGCACTAAACGCATGAACATGACACTAAACAAAGCATGAAACGTCCCTGGACCTCAAACCAACTCTGACCAGATGTGTTGTTGAAGAGACAGAAACAAAAGCATTCCTCTCATTCACTGCCACTGAACACGCACAAACACACAGACCGCACAGCCATTCATGTGCACGCACAGCGACACTCAAAACACTTACACATACAAGTGGACTGTCTCAGGCAGGCTCCATTGTTGTTTCGTGTAGTTTTCAGCAGGGCCTGGTGTCTGAAGAGCACAGCAGAACCCGTTCCCTCAGTCTCCAGCCCCCCTCCCCAAATGAACAACACACAGCGTACACCGTCCACTCGCCTCTGCGCTCTGAGACACAGTCGTGATGTCATAATAAAGAGGCGGAGATAGACACAAACCACGTCCACTGGGCCGCGCTATTGGTTGAGGATGAATGCACAGGTTTAACTCTTCCCACACGCTCTGCTGTGATTGGCAGTCCAGTGTTATCTTCCTAAAGGCATGGATTGCCTAAGAGAGAAACAATGCCTGACAGACTTGGGCGGGTTGGGAAAAGGAGAGGATTTAGGTTGAAATGCCTGCTTTTTTAGTTGTATTGAGAGTGTTTGAGAGCGTATGATGGACTTAACAGTAATGCTCATGTTAAATAAGTTTGGTTGAAAAGGTCTTTGAGTAGTTTTCAGTTAACTGTGCACCTGCTTCTATAGGAAAAAGCTGTTTAAATGCAAATAAGTCACACAAAGTGCTTTCAGGTTTGTGAGAGATTTTAATGTTATAGCAAAAACGTCTGAATCAATGTTAATCTTGGTTTAGCTCCGGACATTGCCCTGCTTTTGCATGCTTGCGAAATGACCGACATATTAAGTCTTAAAACAATCACTGAGTATGATGGTTATATAAGAGATGATGTCATTACATCTGGGTGGAGGGACTGCAGATTGTAGGATTGGGATGAATATGGAGGGTTAAGTTTGGTATTATTGGTGGTATTACTTCTACTCTGGTCAAATGTATTTAATAATACAGCAAAAATCACTACACGTGGCAAAGTTTAATGCATAATTGTATTCGTTTGGAATTGGTCTGTTAAATTAGTTTATTATTTTTATGAATGTTTTTGTTTAGTCATTTTTTGTCACATATACACATACATATTTTACTTTATGTTTTAGTGTCAGTTGTTGTTCAGCTAAATGAAAAAGATAAATATTTATTTGACAGCTGTAACACATTTTTATATATTTAATATTTCTGAATTAAAATTGAATATACTTCAGTATGCAAACACAATTTCAGTTCTATATACAGTATGTAGCTTCAGTTAATTAGCTGAAAATAAAACACATGATTTCATAGCAGTAGATATATTACAATATTAAAATGTTATTATATAACAGGGGTGCCTAAATTTGAAGTGCCATATGCCAACTTGATTGGCCAAAGGTAAATATAGTTGCCATGGGTAATTTCCTAATTTATTTAAAAATATTTATAAATAAGTAGAAAACATTGCTTTATATTAGTTAATACAGGATCATTTTTTTTTCATTTTATATTGAACTTATTACAGTAAAAACAATCTCATTTGTAACAGAATAGTTACACTAGTTTTTGACTTGATTTTCTCACCAATGTCTTCTGCATCTCTATCCGTTAAGTGACATAAAATAAATATGATATATTTACAACGTTTAACATTTCATTTCAGTTTGTTTTTTTGTAGAGGATGCCCTTCCAGCTGCAACCCATCTCTGGGAAACATCCATACACACTCATACACTACGGACAATTTAGCCTACTCAATTCACCTGTACCGCATGTCTTTGGACTGTGGGGGAAACCAGAGCACCCGGGGAGAACATGCAAATTCCACACAGAAATGCCAACTGACACGGCCGAGGCTCGAACCAGCGATCTCAAATATCATCACTTCTGACTGACGCCAGTAGTTCAATTATATTCTCAACAAGTCAAGACAACAGGTTTAAGTTAACCTAACTACAGTAGAAACTTAACAGGTCAGCCTTCGACGCCTACACTCTCAGAAAAAAAGGTACAGTGAAGGTACAATTTTGTTCCTAGAGGGAACAAAATATATAATTGTACCTTTAAAGGTCCCATATTGGTCCTAAGGGTACAATTTTGTACTCAAATGGGCTATAAAGGTACAAATGTCCAGATTTAGGTTTGAAAGGTACATTTTTGTACCTTTTATAGCACATTTGGATACAAAATTGTACCGTAAAGGACCAATTTGTAACCTTTAAAGGTACAATTATATATTTTGTTTCCCTATAGGAACAAAATTGCACCCTCAGCTCATGATAAGATCAAGACACTATATAACACTAATTTAAATGCATTAATACTAAACATTAATACTAAAATACATAATTTATAAATATAATAAATAAATAAATTGATTGAATTAAATATTTTAATAATTACAATTTTTTCATGTATTTAAATTAAAAAAATTCTCAAAATCGTTAATAATTTAATTTATAATTGAATGTAATTTTAATCATTAAAAACGTAAATACTGGTCTTTGCTTACTGTTTAAGACCCTCTATAGTATATGGGATGTAGAATAGCATCTTCATACAGGTGGTGATGTTGCTGTCTCTTTAAGAATTTGGCTTGTTGAGACGTTATAATAGTGTTTGTTACTGAGGCGGGCGGTCGGTCGAGTATGCTGGCTGTTTACACAGAACTTCGCACGCTTTTCAAAGAAAAGTCTATTTTGGTGTCCACACTTTTCAGGTAAGAATGTATTAAAGATATATTTTCAGTCTCATTTTTACATGTGAAGCCGTGTTCTGTTGATTTTGTCTGACTCTCGGTCTCGGCTTTCCCCCGCTTTAAGTGCTCCGGGCTGGCTGGTGTACGTTGGCCTGCAGGATGGAGTTTGCTAAGATGTCTGCAGCTTATTAAAGAAGTTAATACAATATGATATCGAAGTCACCGAGGGACATAACGTTATAGAAGGTGAGTATTATATGCTGTTAGTTTTCTCGGTGTAAAAGCTCCCTTTATCGCCTAACGTTACGTTACGTATTCGCGCCTAATATCTTACGTAACTGCTTTATTAATAAGTGTTGCCACGGCGGAATATAATCGCAACACAGATAGCAAAATACACTCGGTCCAGCTGCGGCTAACGTTAGATTCTCGCCTGCCCGAGTCCGTCTGCTGTATCGTTAACGTTATTCGGGCCAGATGCGGCGGCAGAAGCGAGCCGACGCTGCCGGTGTTACACCAAATTCTGCGACCGTCGTATTCTGTGACTCTAGTAGGCGCTGTTCTCACTGTTTAACTTAAACTCGCTCCCACAGGCGGACTGGATACGCAAAAATCCATGCTATTGTGGGGAAAATAATATAGAAGTGGAAAAAGAAAGGGGAAACAATTACCTTGTTCCTGGGTAACCTTCTTTTAAAATAAGATGGCAATCTCAAAACACTTATTCCTTAATTACAGATTCAGTGACACGTGTGACCGGAGGTATCACATGTGTTTGAGCCTGACCCCATGAAGCCCCTACAACTGGGCAGAATGTTAATCCCATACCCTGTCTTTATGTTAATAGTTTTCAAGTAATTGTTAAGTTAAATGTTATCTTAGATTTAACCTTTTTGAAAATATACACATAAAAAACATTTCATTTTAAATTAAAGTATGCACTTTACTTATTTTAATTTGTGTGCGTTCTATTAACCAGTATTTTACACACACATTCCACATTTACTTTAATACTTTTCTTTTTAATTTAAAAGCCAATTAAGAAATTCTATAAACATATTTAGGGAAACATTTAAAAGGGATCAACAGTAATCTACATAACTGCTTACAGGGGAAAAAAGGCTAAAACAAACTAGACTAATTACACAGATAGATAGATAGATAGATAGATAGATAGATAGATAGATAGATAGATAGATAGATAGATAGATAGATAGATAGATAGATAGATAGATAGATAGATAGAATCTACCGCTGTATTGGTCATATTATAGTAAAATGCTTTCTTTGATAGGCTGTTAAATATATGTAAACTTAACATCTATATATTAAAGGCAAGAAAAATAATAGTAAACAGAGAACGATGAAATATATTGACGCGCTCATATAATGTGTACGGGCGCCGAGCGCGTTCACGTGAGAGTATGTACGCTTTTTGCGTGTCCAGTCCGCCTGTGGGAGCGAGTTTAAGTTAAACAGTGAGAACAGCGCCTACTAGAGTCACAGAATACGACGGTCGCAGAATTTGGTGTAACACCGTAACCGTGCACCGGAATCGGGCCGTGAGTAATGTGCGGTGTGGCCCGGAGCTGGCGCGACTAAAGTCTTCATATACCTTGATATAAAACCTTTTGTTATTAATACTGGAATTTGTAATTATCGATAATGTTTTATATTTTGAGGCCATTTTCTAGCCACGGTTGACCGAGGAAATGTAATTTTAGACGGTTATATACACCGCCATTTTGTGAAGAAAAATCACAATTTTGTCACCGGCAAAGCGACTGATTATGTAAACGTGGCTAGTTACAAACGTGGCGTGTGTATGCTTGTACATATCTTCGTTTCAGTGTCTAAGTTATATTAATGTTGAGGAGTGTCCACAAACTCTCATGTCCAGAATTGTTGGTGCTATACTATCGTTTAACGTTATACTTATGTTAATGTAGAATAATTATTAACATACCACGTTGTATAAATCGACGTTTTAAGTTATACTTTGTTCTTTAATGTAATAATTTGTCTTATTTGTTCTGAAACTGGTAACTTACCTTGAGCTATTTTACCTATTTTATTAATATCTCAAAATAAATAAATAGTTATTGCTTTATCTTATTGCTTTCCAGAAGTTTATGAAGTTTCCAATTGTCTTTCAGGACAAGATTGAACAACAGAATGCAGCCTAACAGCATCAGAGCAATGAAGGCATGTCATATGAAAGCATGGCTCAGTTACAAGATGTAAGTATGTCTGTCTCATTATCTATACCATGGTTTAATGGCTTGCATACTATTTTCAATTTGTAGGTTTTTACTTACAAACAACAATAAATGTACACCCACGTGTTTAAAATTATTTTCTAGGTATTCATCGAAAGATGAGAGATCAACTGAAGAATTCTAAGGACCTGACTCTAAGGTACTCTTTCTAAACTTTCTCCACTTCATTAATATTATTAAATTCTAGCTTTAGATGAATTCCTTCATATTTGTTTGTATGCCACATCTTACTGTATGTTCCAGGAATTGATTTTACAGCAACACTTCTCATGTTGCCAGCCTTGTTAAGCGAGACACTTCAACATTTCGTTGTGCTCAGGTGCGCATGTTGTTTTCTGTTTAGTATATGCTGTAATAAATGCATTTTATAATGCTTGATATTCTTTATATTAGTATGACGCAGTGGGTAGTGCTGTCACCTTACAGCAAGAAGGTCGCTGGTTCGAGCCTCGGCTGGGTCAGTTGGCATTTGTGTGAGGAGTTTGTATATTCTTCCAGTGTTCGTGAGGGTTTCCTCCAAGTGCTCCGGTTTCCCCACAAGTCCAAAGACATACGCTATAGCTGAATTTGGTAAGCTTATTTGTCTGTAGTGTATAAATGTGTGTGTGAATAAGTGTGTCTGGATGTTTCATAATACTGGGTTGCAGCTAGAAGGGCATCTGCTGCATAAAACATATGCTGGATAAGTTGGTGGTTCATTCCACTGTGGCGACCCCAGATTAATAAAGGGACTGAGCCGAAAAGAAATTGAATGAATGAATGAAATTTATATTAGTCTTTTAATCTGTGATACTTTTTTTTTTTTTTTTTTTATCAGTGAATATTAATTATTTCACTTTCTATGCATGTTGATTTTCTCTTCATCAGTGATAGAGTGACTGATATTAAAGTAATTATTGCTTTGTCATTTACAGTGAATCATCTTCACCACATCCAACAGTTCAAGTACAGGAGGAGGTCACCGACTGGACAACTGTGTTAACAAGATGAGTCACGGCAGTCTTGAGAGTTGATGGGATTGCGATTGGCCGGGCTGATGATGTGGACGAATATACATTTTTGACATATCCATCTTATTAGAAGATCACCTTGATGTTTCTGCAGTGGAATGTTTTGAATGAACGGTAGACGGTGACAACCCTCGATCTACTCCAGTTACCAAAGTGATCAACCTTGTTTTTTGTTTCTCTACATGCTCTTGGGATAATCGCAATCATCAAGTTAATCCAGCACACTGCTCTCATTCATGCATAAAGCAAATTTTTAAATAACTTGTGGTCCTAATGACTATCAAAGAACATTTTCCAATTATAAGTGCCTTACATGTCATGTTTATCAAAAGCATAAACACATATTGTGTTACAACAAATTACAACTCCACTTGAGGATGATGAGGAGTAATCTACTGATGTTGAGAAAGAGGCTACTGATGTTTTTGGTTTTCTGCACTGTTGAAGCAATTTATAGAGAAAGTTTGCCTTCATTCTGAAATACAGAGAAAATTTTGATGACAAATTATTTATTATGACTGAGTATTCTGACTAAAGACAAATACTTTGGACTTTATAAAGTGCAGTACTTAATGTAGCCTGTGTAATGTTTTTATAAATCTTAAACAGTATTCTTGTGGTCTTTGTATTAAGGGTAGATTATATACTGTACAGTGAGTGAACAATTTTTATTTGTTATCTAAATTGTTCTTTTTACTGTTTTACATGTCTGCTTTATACTTGCTGTGTAATTTTATTTCTTGACACATTCAGTTGTAAGTTGTAATGAAATATTTCTACATTAATAAATAAAAATGGACATCTGCGAACTGAAATGTTTTATTTATTTATTTGTGCATGCAGTCACCAATGGATCAAAATGCCTGGGTCAGTACCCTGAAAATGCTATATAATATAAAAAGGTACATTTTTGTACCTTCGGTGGGGGTACAAAATTGTCCCTTAAAGGGTACAAATGTAGAAGGTACAATTTTGTACCTTTAAATAGAGGTACAAATTTGTACCCTTAAGGGTACCACCCCAGTGACGGGCCATTTGTACCCTAAAAGGTACAATTTTGTACCTTTTTTTCTGAGAGTGTAGACTGCAGCTCTACACATGAAGTTTGTCAACTGGTAAAGTTTGTTCCTCATCAAAATAAGTTTGTTCCCCGTCTCAAAAACAAAAACTTTTTTCCCATTTGAAATATATTTTATTTTAACATTTTAAATATTTTGAGACAGTAAACATGTCAGGCTAAATAACTAAAATAAATCCTTGACTTCATTAGTTTCAAAAACACAATTTTCCTTAAAACTTTAGGGATCTTTGGATATCTTTCTTTTCTTTAGATATAAAGTAAGCCATTTTCTAGGTATAAGGCATGATTGGATGTTGGTTTCTAAGAGATTTGTTTTTCAGATGTTTCCTGAATCAACGGCTGACCAGTAGCTGGGAGTCATTTTCTGCTGGAGATACTATTGCCCTATAAAAAACTCAATAAAATAGTTAAATAAAAAATATATAATTACCCTAGAAATAGTATTTCAGAACATTTTAACGGTTTAAAGGGGTTTAATGGTTAAAAGGGGTTTGACTTTTCAAAATTGTGGTAAACTCTACAACCGGTTATCGTCCTATGCCTAGTCGCCACTGGCTTGCTTGGTTTAGGACTTGTGCAGCTGTGCATCGATGCATTTGCTTTTCAGTGTTTGGAATTTCAGCCGTGAAATTTAAACTACACTGAACTAAACTAAACTGAACTAACCTAA
Organism: Danio rerio; assembly: GCF_052040795.2. Lineage (NCBI taxonomy): Eukaryota > Metazoa > Chordata > Actinopteri > Cypriniformes > Danionidae > Danio > Danio rerio. Next base: position 29,877,910 of record NC_141030.1, read on the forward strand.
ACTAAACTGAACTGAACTGAACTGAACTGAACTAAACTAAACTTCAACTCTGAAAACTGGACTAACAGTTTCAATTTACTACAACTTCTATGTTAATCTGCTTTGACACAATCTACATTGTAAAAACACTATAGAAATAAACATAATGTAAATTTAATTAATAAAATTTGTTGTTTCACTTTAATCATTCAAACATACAGTTGAAGTCAAGATTATCAGCCCTCCTGTGATTTTTTTTTTCCAAATATTTCCTAAATGATGTTTAACAGAGCAAAAAAAAATTTCACAGTATTTATTTTTTGAGAAAGTCTTATTTGTTTTATTTGAGCTAGAATATTTTTTTTAACCATTTTAAGATCAATTTTATTAGACCCCTTAAGCAATATATATAATTTTTGATAGTCTACAGAACAAACCATTGTTATGCAATGACGTACTTAATTACCCTAACTTGCCTAGTTAACCTAAACTAGTTAAGCCTTTAAATGTCACTTGTATGGAAGTGTCTTGAAAAATATCTAGTCAAATATTATTTACTGTCATCTTGTCAAAGATAAAATAAATCAGTTATTAGAAATGAGTTATTAAAACTATTCTTTAGAAATGTGTTGAAAAAAATCTTCCTTCCTTGTGGAAATTTTGGAACAGAATATACAGGGGGGTTAATAACTCAGGAGGGCTAATGAGTCTGACTTCAATTGTATGAACTTTTTAAAGTTTAATCTAATGCCATTTAAAATTACTTGTAAGCTTAACTCAATTAGCTTTAACATTTTAGACAAACACTATTTATTTTCTTCCATTGCAATTGAACAGTATTAAAGATCTTTATATATTATGATAACATATGAAGCACATAACACAAACAGTGAAGGGTAAGGAAGGCTTTCTGATGACTGCATTAATTAATCTTTACATAAAGTGTAATTAGATGCTGCGTCTGGTCTGCTTTGCTCAGATGGAGGCCTCGGGCTGTGCTCAGTTATGTAATCCAGTATGTCAGAGCGATTGCGGAGAGGAGAGGGAGATTTACTCCTGCCGCAGGACACATGACTCAACAGAAGGCTAGCAGGACACCGCAGGGCGCAGGACAGACAGAGAAGATCCCGCTTTCTACCCCGTCACCATCTTATATTTGTCATTACTTTGATTTTTGCGTTTATTTTTGTCTTGAGGAGTTTTACAGCTTTATCGCCCTTGAGGATTTTTCTTCTTGTTTAGTGGTTGCTGTTTTATAGCTCAGGCTATACAATACAGATTATAAATCAGAGTCAACACATTTTCACCCAGTTTTTCTGTGCATGAACTTTGTTGCAGATGTTGCAGAGTCCTAAAAATAGGTTTGGAGAAATAAAAATAGAAATAATCATTTTATAAAGTCATTTAATTTGGTTTAGGGACAAAGAAAAGATGAATAGAGCAATTAACCCCATTCTTTAAGAGATTATCCAGATTCACATAACAATAAAAAATATTTATTATTACAATAAAAAAGTAATACTTTAAAGTAATAATTTTTCAAGAACATTTTTCCTTTTTTTAACAATGATAAATCAGACAACTGACATGATATATTCTATTTTATTCTATTCCATTTGTACTTATTGTGAGTAACATAATAATAAAATTAATACTACTACTACTAATAATAACAACAATCCCATTCTATAAGTGATTATTCTGATTAACATTATAATAATAAAATATTCAATATTATAATAATAAAAAAGTACTAGCTTAAAGGGTCCCACTTTATATTAAGTGGCCTTAATATGTACTTACATAGGAACTAATAGTTTGTTACACTGCATTTATTGTGTAAATACATGTATTTACTGTGTACTTATTCTTGATTAAATACATGTATGTAATTACATCTGTAATTAACTTTGTAATTACATTTGTAAATACACTGTCGACCATCCCTTACACCTTAACCCACCCTTAAACCTACCCATGCCACTAAACCTGTCCATGACCCAACCTCAATCCCAACTCAAAAGCACCACAAGTGTTCTCAAATACATTATAAACACAGTTAGTACATTGTATTTATTTTTTTTATGTAAGTACATAGTAGTTAAAGACACTTAATATAAAGTGGGACCGCTTAAAGTAATCATTTTTCAAGAGCATTTACATGTATACCTTTATGACATTTTACCTTTATTTATACCAACTGACCTGATATATATTCTATTCTATTCTATTCTATTCTATTCTATTCTATTCTATTCTATTCTATTCTATTCTATTCTATTCTATTCTATTCTTACTTATTGAGTAGCATAATAATAATGATTATAACAATATTAATAACAATAAGGTTAAAAAAGTGTCTAGGCATGGACATTTTAAAGCATAGTTTTAGTTTAGTATTATATACAATTCCAGAATGTCATTTTTAGCTCACTAAAATAAATGCACATGCATACTTTCCACACCAATAAATGAGCCTGTGATAATTATAGAAAAATACTGTAAATTAATCCAGAAAGATATACAATATTACAATGTTATTCAATATAACATTTATTTTGATTTTTATTATAATTTTAAAATTGTAATATTATAACAGCAATCAAAATAATGATCAAATGACAATGTTGTAATACACCTATAGTCTATAGCAAACTATAGAAAAATACAGAAAATAAAATGGGACATTTCAGTTCCATCAATATAGCAATATATATCCAACAATATATTTACTTAAATTTTATAATAATTCTAACATTGCAATATTATGAAAGCAATTGAAATAATTAAATGACAATGTTATATTATACCAAATATTGTAGAAATAAAGAAAAATACTGAAAATGTAAATCTAAAAAAATGAAATTTTAGTTCAGTCATCACATGTACTATTACAATATTTTAATGTTTTCCACATAATATATATTTATTTTGTCAGAATTTTGACATGCTAATATTAGAGCAATCAATATAATAATTAATTGACAATATTGTATCATACCAATAGTTGCACAATTTATCAAAAAATACAGAAAATTAATCCAGAAAGGGAAAATTTAGTTCAGTCATAACATGTATTATTATTATGATAATTCAATGTTATTCTATATAAAATTATTTTAATTGTTATTATAATTTTAAAATTGTAATATTATAAGAGAAATTGAAATAATGATTAAATGACGATGTTATATTACATACAGTAAATAGTTTTATATTAGTTATATAACATATAATAGTAATAGTTTTATAGCAAATTATTAAAAAATGCAGAAAATTATTATAGAAAGTAAAATTTCAGTTGTCATTATTATTACATATTATTACAATATTACGATGTTATTCTATATAATCTTCGTTTTTATTTTTATTATAATTTTAAAATTGTAATATTATAACAGCAAACAAAGTAATGATTAAACGACAATGTTTTATTATAGCGATAGTTTTATAGATAATAGTTTTATAGCAAATACTGACAATTAATTTAAAAAGTGAAATTCCAATTCAGCCTTACATGTATTCTTTAAATGAATGATTCTGTATCTTAAGACAAGACTGTATATATGATGACGTTCTCCCAGTGTGAGATGGGCTCTTGGCCTGGTCCTGACAGTAGATCATGAATAGGTCATCCAATCATATCCCAATCTCTCTCTCTCTCTCTCTCTCTCTCTCTCTCTCTCCCCCCCCGCACTCTCTGGACTGTAGAAATATTCCTGTAGGGAATGCATGCATAGCTGGTTGCATGAGATGGTCCAGAAATAATCTGATCCTTCAAATAACTACTGTTTATGTGTGTGCTTTCAAAGGAGATGCTTAAGAACACTTAATGCCTGAAGCAAACAAACAATACCAACAAACAGGTCAAAACTTTTTAGTTTAATCAAGTACTTGCTGTATGTAAAGTGTAGTGTTTTAACAAAAGCTACTGCACATGTGCTTCTGCCTCTGGTGCTTCAGAGTTTTATGATGTGTTTACAGTTTAGGTGTATAAATAATGCAGGAGAGTGTCCTCATTCTGCGGTTCAGGGCTGAACGAGTGTTTTCTGAATAGTGAATAGAGGACCAGACCCCGGAGAGTTCAGAAAGGGATGCGGTTTTGAAGGGCCATGATGACGCATCCATCGCAAATAACCAGAGCAAACACAGAATATTAAAACACCTCTGAAGGCTATAGAAGATATGTTAAATTAGGATATTGTGTTATGCAAAGGGAATCTGATTTTTCTTTGTGTTTTTATAGTGTGGTCTTTATTTTTGTGTAATGTTTTCTTGAAGAGCGTGGCTGTGGTACTTTTAACATACCTGTTATATCAATGGCTTTGTGGCACAGAATTAAACAAAATTACAACTTTTTGTCCCACTTTATATTAAGTGTCCCTAACTACTATGTACTTACATCAAAAAAATAAATACAATGTACTTACTGTGTTTATAATGTATTTGAGAACACTTGTGGTGCTTTTGAGTAAGGATAGAGGTTGGGTTATGGACAGGTTTGGTGGCATGGGTAGGTTTAAGGGTAGGTTAAGGTGTAAGGGATGGTCAACAGTGTATTTACAGTGTATTTACAGTGTATTTACAGTGTATTTACAAATGTAATTACAAAATTTAATTACAGATGTAGTTACATGCATGTATTTAATCATGCTTAAGTACACAGTAAATACATGTATTTACACAATAACCACATTGTAACAAACTATATTTTCTAGCTACAAAGTCTGAGTTTGTCGCAGGTTATAGTTATTAATAATTCAATTCAAAGTTTACTTCTTGCTGTTTATTTATTTTTTATTTTTTTGCAGTTTTCTGAGCTTATGGGCCCTATCAATCACCCGGCGCAAGATGTGTTTGGCATGATTTGTTGCTATTTTCAGACCAGCGCAACAGTAATTTTTTTGTTTTGCAGCTCTTTGTTTAAATAGCAAGTCTATTTGTGTGTTGGTCTTTAAAGGAGGCATGTTAAGGCACATTGTTGTTTTGAGGAACTAAAATAGACTGTGCCATTGGCCACCTAAAAGCTGGTCCAGCACAGAGCGCGTTATGCACCTGTGCAGATCCAAACACTTGCACATTGCTTAATACACACAGGATGTACAGCAATACACACATGTAGAAGTATAGAAACTACTGCCTTCATGCCTTCTTTACCTCGAGGTAGTTTTTTTTTCAATTTATTCATGACAAATTGCATTTGTGTAATGTTATTATTATTATTTATTATATGCATATTTATATTTGCTTTGATTAAAAAAAGCTTAGATTTAAGCATAAGAATAGAGATAGAATTTTTTGAGCACACTTTATTATTGTTCATTTATTAATTTTCTGGCAATTAGAACTGAATTTAGAAATAGTTTGAAAACAAATCTTTGCGTTTAAGAAACAAAATTAAATATGTAGGCTAACAGATGTCTTCAGTGAAGTGTGCACTACTCTGTTTCCTTATCCACAAAAGTAAAGGAGTAAAGTAATGAGTAAAAGTAAAGTAAAGGGAAAGTAAAGAGGCCGAATGGAGGAAGTTTGTTCCTTATCCTCACGCTGCAGATGGTCTGGTTAACTGTTTTCTCGTTAGTGAAGCATTCAGTTTTTCCACTTATACAAAGTCTGTCATGTAAATAGCGAATGCGTCATGGCGCAACACAACTGACTCTTGATAGGAATGGGAGATGAGACTCTGATTAGTTTAATGCATGTCTTGCTCAAAACACCCCCCTAAGCGATTAAGAGAATAAGCACAACCCTGTTAGACCATACACCACTGAGCAAACTGTATTTTTCCATCCTTAAAATAGCAAAAGTGGATTCGGACATGCCCTTAATGCTTTTGCACCCTGTGCTTTAAGCAGGTCGCACATCAGAAGCACCACTCGGCGACGCGATGCGACGCGCAACGCCACGCAACGCCATGCATTTTAGAATTCTAAACACAGGTTTCTATCAGGGTACACACACCAGCACCGCAATTCGGCAGCTGTCGGTGGCGCCCAACTATGACGCAGTTCATATTTCAGCCGCGCCACAGAGCGCCATCTAATTAGTTTCATGTTAAATATCATGCGAATGTGCGCGTCTGGTGTGTGATACTTTATACTGTCATGTGCGCGCTGTGTCGCGGCGCCGAGCTGCGCTTCTGGTGTGCGACCTGCTGTGCACCTAGATCATTAAAATAGAGCTCTATATTTCACAATTTTGGCTTTTCAACTCAGATTATCATTTTCATTAAGCAATTCTATTTTTTTTTTGTCCCAGAAATGAAAGTTTGTATTGTAAAAAGTGAGTTAACCTGTTAAAAATATTCAGTAAATGGAATATGTGCATAATTATAAAGATTAGCACTTCATTTTAATGTACAATTTCTGTTATTACCATACTTTAACTAAGGCTATTAGCTCAATAAACGAGTAATTATCTAGTTGCAATAGTGGCTTTAATTATTGGCAAGGATTAGCGATGTAGAATAATATCGTACTTTATAACAGTTAAATAGTTAATAACATTGAATTGTGAAAAACAAAATTGTTACCAAATTAAGTCAACTAAATAGTTCCAAGTTACTCATTTTTTTAAAGTAAAATCATTCAATCGCTTTAAAAGCAATGGGCTTATTCACTTCTTAAAGTAAAGTCAACTAATGGATTTCTATAATGTATACACTCACTCAAAAAGACAAAATTGTAATACTGACTAGTGGTGTGAGACTGGCAATACATGCTCATCGGTAATATGTGCCCTAGGCAACAAATAGAAAGAAAAAATGGGGAAAGAGACTTGGTTACTTTAAGTTAAAACTTTTAGCATGTGATTATAAAGCAGGTAGAGTTAACTGACTTGAATTAACAGAATTCTATATTACCAGAAATAATCATCATCTATAGTTCACCATCAGAGTGTCATCATGAAGGTCTATGAAGCAGAAGCATGTTTTTGTGTGCAGAAGCATGTTTTTCAGGCTATCCTGAACCTTCATTAACTCATTCTTGTCTACATTTCTCCTTTGCTCTCAGAAATGCTCACATAATAATGCAACAATAGTCAATAGTGTCTCCAAACAAACTAAGAGGGCTAATTCCCCTTTAGAAACCCTCAAAACCTACAGAAATAACACAACACTCATACCTCCAGAGAATAATTCAGATTCAGATTAAACTCCTAAAGCCTGTGAAGAAGATGACTTGAGAACGACTGTTTTAAAGAGGATGTGCAAGTTGTCATCCTTCTTTTATCACATTACAGTACGCTTGATCATCATCAAACACACACACACACACACACACACACACACACACACACACACACACACACACACACACACATGGCAAACACACACACGGCAAACACATCCATGCCACTGAGACTCTCTTTTCGCTTGCTGATTTTGTCTTCAAAAGGAAAAAGATCCCTTTCAAAATCAATTTTTCAAAAATTTGGATGTCAGGCGATGTAAAAATGTATTTTACTGATAAAAGTCAGGGAAATTTACTAAGTGGTTTTGCCAGTTATCCAATATTTATTTAGTTGTCTGTTTTAAAAGAGACCAATATTCAATATTTACACTATTTTTTTGTGAAAAATTTGTAGGCAAACTTGATGCGATTTGCACTACAGTTAAAACACTTCATTTCTTTTAAATAGAGACATTTTACAAATCACCAAAAATAAATATTTGAGCTTGACCATTTTTTAATCCATCCAGCCAATCTCAGGGTCTAGCTGGAGCACTTTTAGCTTAGCTTAGCTTAGCACAAATCATTAAATCAGATTAGACCATTAGCATCTTCCTCAAAAATTACCATAAGAGTTTCAATAATCTTCCTATTTAAATCTTAAATATTCTGTAGTTACATCATGTACTAAGATTGATAGAAAATGAAAAATTGCCATTTTCAAGGTCATTGTTCTGACACCGCTACATTTTGCAAAACAAATGCGAGACAAATTTGCTTAAGTTGGTGCTAAAAATGAGACAGCCTTCCTCTAATTCAAATACTAGAGCTTGTCACAATGCTAAGCTTGTTTGATTTTGTTTTATTTATTTTTTTGTTTAATTGTTTTGTTTAATTATGACTGTTGTAGGTTGATTTGGATAAAAGTAATCAGTGTTTTTTTTCAGCCATGTTTTATCAATATAGCAAGTTCAGACAGTGATCTCTTTTCACCCTCTCTTTTGTCAATCACACCACTAGTGTAAGGCACATACGAATGTCTGCATAATAAACTTATATATACACTCCTAAGAATATACAGTTGAAGTCAGAATTATTACCCCCCCTTAGATTTTTTTTCTTTTTTGAATATTTCCCAAATGACATTTAACAGAGCAAGGACATTTTCACAGTACATATATACATATGTACGCACACACACACACACACACACATACATACATACATATATATATATATATATATATATATATATATATATATATATATATATATATATATATATATATATATATATATATATATATATATATATAATACGTGGCTTAAACCATTATGTACTTACATTAAAAATAAATGCAATGTACTTGTGTTTATATTGTACCAACAGTATTGGTAAGGTTAGGGACAGGATTGTTGGTATAGGTAGGTTTAAGGATGGGTTAAGGTGTAATGGATGGGTCAACAGTGTTTTCTGTAATTTTCTGTAATTACGAGTGTAATTACAGAAAATAATTACAAATGTAATAACATGCAGGTACTTTATGTACCTGCATGTAATTGCACTCATAATTGTACTGTTGACCCATCCATTACACCTTACATTAAGCATTTTTTAAATCAAGTAATAATTATGTAACAAGTGCATTAATTAATTTAAATGCAAGTACATAGTAGTTAAAACCACTTAATATAAAGTAGGAACAAAGACTTGTAATAGACATTGATTGTTCGTTTAAAACTATTAACATTTAAAAAACATTTTCATTCCACAAAAGGTTTATTATTATTTATTATTAATACGTTCTTTACACCTCACTTCAAAATGTTTCTTTTAAGAACTATTCAAAGGTTCTTTGGAAAATCAATAATGATCTTTCTATGGCATAACTGTGGAAATTCGGAGAAAACTGTGCTATAGATTACGGTTTAAAGTCAGTTTGATCATACATTCATAATCTTTGTTACTCATCCTTCATATTATGCTGAAATGTGCTATAAATACAAACAGACATCTAAAGCTATGCGTCAAAGTAAGCTAAAATAATAACTGCCAGCATTAACTGACACTGATTATGTTGGGCTTTAAGCACAAAAGTCGTCCTTTTGAATAGGAACAAAGATGCACATTTTTCTGAAGCACAAGAATCGGCTTTAAAATAGAAACTTGTTAGCGTTTGTATTGTGATGATAAATGTCACTAACCTGTTCGTATCCGAACTGGTATGACAACATGGGTCTCTACAAAACCACCCGGAATGAGCTAAACTGGTTCTGTTGACCGAATTAATGACTTCACAAATGAATCACACCCAGCAGACAAAACACAACACAAAGAGACTGTTCTCCCATTCACACACACTAACAAAATCACACGAGAACACCCTGAAGGAGAATGGAGTAACCCAGCAAGCAGTTATGTGTTTAACAGACATCTAATAGACTTCAAAACATAGATGTCTTGCCTAAAACAAGGCTAAATTTGGGTTGTCATTAAAAATCAAATGGCAATAGTACTGAAATAGCCTCAAGAAGGAAAGACTACCTGAGTGAAGTCTGTCTAATCTGTCTATTTGACGACTAGTCTATTTTTGGACTGTTTGTATGTCTATTAGATGTCACAAAATTGCTTGGTGCAAATGATCAAACAGACGGCCCTAAAAAATGGGCTATGTGTCACTGGCAAGGTCTTGAATGTGATTCTACAGTCTAAATAGCACATAAATACATACACACAGGCATACAGTACATGAACAATGGCCATAGATGGCAATTCACGTCACTAAACTAAAGAAGAGACATCTGTCAGCTGAGCTCCATCTCGCTGCCCCTCCATCCATCATAATCTCCAACCGAAGGACGTCAAACGCCATTTGTGAACATGACAATCCCCATCTGACCTCCTTGTATCAATCAAGAGGAATTTCTGCTGTCAAATCTACAGCAAAATCATACTGGGAAAGGTTTTTATATGGTTTTGTGACATGAGAAAAAGCCTTGCCTTATATATCACCTCGCACTTACGTTTACATTTGGATTTCCAAGCCATACTTCACTTTGAAGGAGACTTCGAGTACAAATTTCAGTGGTCATTTTCTGGAGTCATTACGTCACTATTCTTGTAAGTTCCTCTTTGTAACTTCAACACACAAACATAATGAATGCGAAGTAGAATTTACTTGCTTCTTAAAGCACTTTCTCACCCATAAAATTGATAGTGAGAGGATTAGAACATATGGATCATCTTTTTTCTCCTAAAACACATCAACAGCTAAATCAGTGTGGAAATTCCTGTTATAAAAAATTTGCAAATATCATTCATCCATTAATTTTCCTTTGGCTTAGTCCCTTATTTATCAGGGGTCATCACAACGGAATGAACCGCCAACTATTTCGGCATATGATTTATGCAGTGGATGCCCTTCCAGCTGCATCCCAGTACAAGGAAATATCAATACACTCACATTCACACATGCACTCATACACTATGATATAGTTTACCTATAGCGCATGTCTTTGGACTGTGGGGGAAAACAGAGCACCCGAAGAAAACCTACATGAACATGGGGAGTACATGCAAACTCCATAAAGAAATGCAAACGGTACCAGCCGGGACTCGACAGTGACCTTCTAACTGACAGTGCAAACCACTGCGCCACAGTAAATATTAAAGTATGAGAAATTTTAAGCAAAATGAGAGATAAAATATTTATTATTTGCATCACTGACTGTTTGTTAATGTGTAAGAAATGACCTATAATGACGTCTCTGTATCTCAGCTATATCTTTTAGACAGCAAGTACTCGAGGGGGTGAAATAGTGAAAAATAGCAAATGGAGACTGTGGTTTCCTACTGAAACAAAATTCCTAAATTAATTAAATTCTCTAAATTATATGACTATGGCATCACTCCTACTGCAGTCTCATCACTTGTCCTGCTGTGTATAATTGTATCAGTCTAATTGTAAAAGATGTTAGAATCTGCCCTATTTAACTAAACCTAAAACTATTAAAAATAGGATCTATAAGATAAAATTAAATATTTTTAGATAACAAAATAAGCTTCTTCTGGCAACTAACAAGATTAACTAGAAATGCAGTTAAGTTCCAAAATTGCCAAATTAAAAATAAAAAGCTTAAAAAAAAAACATTTTAGCCAACCGTCAACTTTATTAAATGAAATGAGTTTACAGTAGTTAACTCAAAATTGACAGAAAGTTCATTCTACTCATTTGAAAGGAGTTTTGAACTCAGTGTTGAAGATAATGTGTCAATTAAATACCTCATTACTTAAATGTAGTAAGTTCACAGTACTCATATAGATTAGTTTAACTCAAATGGTTTGTAGCAATCGGTTTCCTTAAATGGTTTGAGTTGCCTTAACTTATTGGGTTTTACAGTACTCAGATGGTTTGAATTTTCTTTATTTACTGGGTTTTACTGTGCTCAGATTGCTTTGTTTACTCAAATGAATTAAGTTCACAGTACTCATTAGGATTAGCATTTGAACTTAAATGTTTTTTTTTTTTTGCAATCGGTCTCCTCAAATGGTTTGAGTTACCTTAACTTATTAGGTTTTACAGTGCACTGTAAAAATGTAGGGTTTCACACAATTCTTTCATGTTGACCCAACACAAATCGATTAAGTTAACTTAACACCTGTAACAAATTTATATGGATTGAACATAAAAAATTAAGTTGTCCTAATGAAATCTCAAGAATTGTTGTTTCAGCTCATTTTAATTAAGTATTTTAAACAAGCAAAACAATTTTTTTGAGTGTTGTAATTGAAGAGCTCAGTCGTAAATGCCTCTTAATGCCATCTGAAATGTTCTTTTAAAATGAGAGTTTTTTTTCCCTCTGGCTCCTTCGTGTTGGTTCAGTAATTTCACATTGATGCCGATTAATGAGCTCCTTCCATTGTTTTTAAAGTCAAATAACTGAACATAAACATAGCAAGCAGAGAAAATGCTAATTTTAGAATATTTCAGAAGGCACTCAAGAGTTTTTTTTTGCATCTGAACTCTTCAATTATAAGTAATCTATAAGTAATTTAAGATAAACGTCTATGATAGTGTACTGATACTACTGAAAGCTGAACAAATAGACAAATGAATCATATCTAAGAATGTTAATTAAATTGATCTATAAATAGAGATCAACCTGTGATCAATATAATTTCCCGCTTGGCAAACATCAAAGCTAATTAACATAATCAGCAAATCTATTTAACACATCAACAGTCGTTTTGAACTAATGTCTACTAAAAAAAAGCACTATAATGAGCGTCACAATGTCCTTCCACTGCTTACACTCTTGTATTGCCATGATTCAATTATGCTTGGCTGCCTGTGTGGATGATTACAAAAGCTGTATACCTTTAACATAATGCCACTGTACTAGGTCACTGTACATTTAAGCAAAAAAAAAAAAAAACTAAGTGGTTTTATTCATGTTAGATCATTAAGATGTATCTCACATCTTCAAACGCTCCATAAAAAATCAAGATCGTTTTAAGCCACATTTGGGTAATATATGGGGAAATACAAATGAATAAACAACATTTTATGTTGGTTGGTACATAAACAAAACCCAGCAGCATTATTTAGAGTGAAAAGACACACTCATAACCAATCTACATATTAGAATGTACATGTTTTCAGAGCAAAGTAAAGCAGAAGACATTAGGAGTCAACAATCCCTGGCGAACACACATGTCATACTAAACAGCAAACACATACACACACATGCACACGCACTGTTATTATTTTACGTAAGCGCAGAAAGGCTGGCGGGGTGTTTGTGCTCATGTCTGTTTGTGCATGTGTGTGCGCGTGTGTCAGAGATGGCCAGCTAATGGAAAGGGAGAGGCCAGACACTGCGGTCAATTATTCATCACCACAGTCCTGCGTGGTAAAACTCAACACGTATGAGATGGATGGAGGGAAGACAGAAAGAGGCTGTACTCACGTGAGATACAGGGATGAAAAAAATGGAAAGAGGAAAAACACGGACAGGTCTCAGCGATGCATCCGGACCTATCCCACTTTAAAGACCCTCATCGCAAAGGAGAAGAAGAAGAAACGGTGAGGATAAAGTCCAGAAAGCAGGAGAAAGAGAAGCAGACAGGAAAGAAGCAGAAGCAGCAGAAGGGTGTGAGCATTGTATATTGTGTGTGTGTGTGAGGATGAAGGAGGAGGGGAAGGGAGGATAGTGGAAGGCAATTGGCTGAGAGGAAGAGAGGTGGGGATGAGCTCAGCCAATAAAGACGCAAGGCTAAAGGAAAATGGGAGAGAGAAAATACATCCTATAGATACAGAGGAATCTCTCTCACTTTCTCTGAAAGGGTTGCAGCTGGATTACAGACACTGCTGTTATTTGTTGTTTTCATTTACAAATGTGTCGAAACATGATTTTGAAATGGATATTAATAATTTTGAAAAGCATATTGATTGCAAGTAAAGTGTGTTTTAATTCTTTAAGTAACTAAAATGTTTGACATAATATTCCTGTACTTCAGAGTAACAAAGTTGAAGATACAATTAAATTTTATTTTTTTTGTGATGTTTAACAGAGAAAGAGTATTTTCACAGCATTATATTTTTCTGTCTTATTTCTACTAGTTTAACTAATAAAAAGTTGTTTATTTTAAATAAATTTATTTAAAATAAATTTAGGGTCAATATTATTACCATCTTAAGTTTATATATATACATATTTATACACATACTACTAATCAAACCTTTGGGGTCAGTAGGGTTTTTAAATGTTCTACAATAAGCTTATCCTGCTCATTGAAGCAGCATTTATCTCATCAAAAATACAGTGAACTGTGAAATGTTATTGCACAATAAAATAAAAGTTAAAAAATTTATTTAATACTTTATTCCAGTGTTTTTAAAGATAATTTTCAGCTTCATTACTCCAGTCTTCATAGTAACATGATCCTTTAGAAATCACTCTAAAACTAATTATTATTATTCATTCATTCATTCATTCATTTTCTTGTCGGCTTAGTCCCTTTATTAATCCGGGGTCGCCACAGCGGAATGAACCACCAACTTTTCCAGCAAGTTTTTACGCAGCGGATGCCTTTCCAGCCGCAACCCATTTCTGGGAAACATCCACAAACACATTCACACACTACGGACAATTTAGCCTACCCAATTCACCTGTAGCGCATGTTTTTGGACTGTGATGGAAACCGGAGCACCCGGAGGAAACCCACGCAAACGCAGGGAGAACATGCAAACTTCACACAGAAACGCCAACTGAGCCGAGGCTCAAACCAACGACCTTCTTGCTGTGAGGCGACAGCACTACCTTCTGCTCTACTGCTTCGCCCCATTATAATAATAATAATAATAATAACAATAATAATAATAATAATTATTATTATTATTATTATTATTGGTAATAGTAATAAAAACAATAATTTAATTTGAAAGTAAATACAATAGGAAATCAGCAGTTATTCCAAATTTAAATAATTATTTAAATTTTTTTTTACATATATATATTTTTTTAAATAAATGCCACCTTTATGAACAGAAAAAAAAAAACTGACCCCAAAAGTTTGACCGGTGGTGTATAAATAACCCCTTGGACTATATGAACAGAGAGTATTCTGTGGTAAAATAAATTTCCATATTTTAAAGATAGAGTTGGAAACAATGGAATTCAATTCAGTGCTTTTTGTCCAGTTAAACAGTGTACATTAGAGAATTAAAACACTCAGAAATACACTTTGGCACAAACATATAAGGATATGTTTTATGGATGTTTAGATATTTTTACTGGAAAATAAATATTGATTAATCATAGTATTTGAGCTTTGTACAGAACCACGTCAATAAAAAAAACTGTACACGCATGCAAAAACACAATTTCAAATGTTTGTTACTTTCCCAAAGAATATCCAAGAGTTCAAACGTGCAAAAATAAATCATTGACTCTCCTGTGTGATGGAGTTATACGGTGTGTATTCTGCAGGCACTCGAACATCACTCTGAAAAGCCCTTTTGTTGGATTTCTCAGTGCGCAGTAAGGGGGAGGCTTATTTATATTCACAATCAGGAGAAATTAGAGGAAAAGAAGAGATTGCAGGAAAGAACATGATAGGAGAAAAATGAAGGGGACGAGATAATGACTGACTAACTGCACGGGAGCTAATGAAGACAAACGACTACGAAAAAAGCGAGAACAGCCACCAATGTAGATATTCGCAACAGCATAATAAGACCCAGCAGAGCAGAATGGAATAGAATAACTGCAGAAATTCCAGATCAGGCAGCAGGGGTCACTTAAATCACATCAGTCTAGCAAGATGAGCTAAAAATACCCCTTCTGTCGACTGACATCTTGAGCTGCCCTTTGAACTTATTTCCATTTGCAGTTAAAGTCAAAGTTATTAGCCCTCCTGTGAGTTTTTTATTGTTTTTCAAATATTTCCTAAATGATGTTTAACAGAGGAAGGAATTTTCACTGTATTTCCTATATTTTTTTTCTGGAAAAGTTTTATTTGTTTTATTTTGGCTAGAATAAAAGCAGTTTTACATTTTTTAAAAGCATTTATTATTAGCCCCTTATCCATTTTTTTAATAATAAACCTGAAAATAATTTATTAGCAAAAATAATTAAAAATAGCAAAGTTTAACCCTAATACATATATTTTTTAAGGCATGTGAAGGTAAACTTTCAAGCTAATATAAACAATTTGGGCACAATAAATTACACAATTTTGAGCTTTAAAAGGACACCTATTATAAAACATCTATTATGAAAAACTTTTGTAAGCTGTT
The DNA here is from genome assembly GCF_052040795.2 of Danio rerio. Taxonomy (NCBI): domain Eukaryota; kingdom Metazoa; phylum Chordata; class Actinopteri; order Cypriniformes; family Danionidae; genus Danio; species Danio rerio. The sequence continues at coordinate 29,893,862 of NC_141030.1, forward strand.
TGGACAGAACTGTTAGTTTGTATAGTGTTTCCATTGTCACATTTGAGTGACATTAACCCAATTTTATATTTGTATTTTTTATTACAATGAAGACAATACAGTGTAATTTTACATTTGATTACATTTGAATATATTATATCGTCATTTTACACTAACTCAATACTGGTTGAATATCCAGAAAACCATATACACTTTTTCATTTGTATGTTTATTTTGTTATATTCATTTATGCTTGTGATGTGTTTATTATACTTTAGAATAAATACACTCTCACAAAATTATCACAAATTATAAAGTCTTCCCTAATAGTTATTTAAATCCTATGAAATTACATAATATTGTAATATATAATCGCAGAAAAACATTATTGCAATGCTGTGCAGCCCTACTAAACAGGCAAAAAAAAAAGTGTTTTTGTTTTTTACTTGTCTAATGTAAAGTTAACATCCAAAATGCTCTTTTAGGTGTTTCTTTTGTAGCACTTTAGCAATTTGTGCCAACAATTTAGTTACAATAACAATTTTTTAAGGCTGTTCTTTTAAAATTAGATTTTTTTTCTCCCACATTGAGCCATAAATCTTCACTTCAACAGGTCTTAAATATCAAACTTCACAGTTTTATTCATATCTGAATGTATTCTGAAGGTTTCTACAGAGAGGGGTAAAACAGGTGCCCTTTGACAAGATTAATTGTATTTTTTTTATTGCAATGAAGACAATATAGTGTTATTTTGCAACTGATTACATGGTTTGATTGCATTACAATCCAATACTGATGGAATATGCAGAAATCACTGTCCATTTACATCTTTGAGCACACTCTCTACAAAATTATCACAATGTAAAATTATGAAGTTTTTTTTTTTTAAATAAAGTTATTTAAATCATCTTAGAAAATGATATTAATGTCACGATGTACAGAGCAGAAAAACAAATTATTGCAATGTCAGGGTTATTTTTTTTACAATATCATGCAGCCCTACTGCAGGCAAAAACATTGCTTTTTGGCTTTTTATATGAAGGGTTTTTGTTTTTCAGTCTAATGTAAAGTTAACATCCAAAATGCTCTTTTAGGTGTTCCTTTTGTAGCACTTTAGCAATTTGTATCGACAAAATTTACTTACTACCAGGACCATTTATATCAAAGTTGATATTTAGCCACACAATATTGGTGTTTCGTAACATCTAGTTTTTATAAGGTGGGTTGTTAGCCCAACGCCCAACCCCCAACCTGGAGGACCAGGACATACACACATATACTATGGACAATTAAGCTTACCCAATTCACCTACAGCACGTCTTTGAACTGTGGCGGAAACTGGAGCACCCGTGGAAGCTCATGCAAACATAGGAAGAACATGCATACTGCACACAGAAATGCCAACTGACAAAGCCAGGGCTTGAACCAGCGACCTTTTTGCTGTGAGGAGACTTCGCTACCAACTGCGCCACCGTGTCGCCCTGTCGACAAAATTTTGTTACAAAAAAATAGTTTGGTACTTTTAAAGGATGCTGTCTTAAATGCATTTTTTTCTTCTGTACTGAGCTATAAATCACTTCAGCAGGTCTTAAATAGGTTCAAACTTCACAGTTTTATTCATATCTGCATGTATTCTGAAGGCTTCTACAGAGGATGCATAATTTGCCTGATTATACAAACATTTATTCAACAAAAAGTTGTGAAGAAAAAAGGATTTATTTTTTGAAGTGGTGCAGTGGGTAGCACAATCGCCTCACAGCAAGAAGGTTGCTGGTTCGAGCCTTGGCTGGGTCAGTTAGCATTTATGTGTGGATTTTGCACGTTCTTCCCGCGTTAGTGCGAGGTTTCCCCCACAAGTCCAAAGATTTGCGGTACAGGTGAATTGAATAATCTAAATTGACCGTAGTGTATGTGAGTGTGTGCAAGAGTGTATGGGTGTTTCCCAGTGATGGGTTGCAGCTTAAAGGGCATCCGCTGCGTAAAACATATGCTGGATAAGTTAGCGGTTCATTCCGCTGTGGCAACCCCTGATTAATAAAGGGACTAAGCCGGAAAAGAAAATGAATGAATGAATGAATGAATGAAGGAAACAAACCTTTTTTGCTTAAATGCATGCAAATTAATGCATATTTAATAAAAGGATACCTCGTCTGCATATTTAACCTTCCCATTAAAAATATATTAGCAATTCTTAATGTAATCAATCAACGGAAGTAGGATGGTGATGCATTTTTTTTTTACCCTTTTAACCTGCAGTGTCTTAAAGTTAAACAAAAAATTCCGAAAAAAATTCTGCCTTCATTGACTCATTCGTTCATATCATATTCAAGTTTCACACAAAAGAAGATATTTTGAAAAATGCTGGTTACTGCACCCATTGATCTCAAGTCAATTTTTAACCAGCTTCTTTTGTGTCCGACAGAAGAAAGAAACTCGTAAAAGTTACAACCACATTAGGAAGAATAAATGAATTTTCATTTTTATTGAGTGAACTATACCTTTAAGTACCAACCTATGGCAAAGAATGGGTGGAGACAAACAGAAATGGGTGTGGCTTACATAATAAAAGCAACCGCTGCATGTATGCTAAGACGAGTGGGCAGGGCCTGATCTCATCCCTTGTTTCGATTGGATGAGAGAGAGAGCTAAGTTACCATGGAGACTGCATCCTTTGCAGAGCAGAGCCCAGATGGCAGGCTGCCCCGTCCCCCCTCCTCCTCAGCAGGCACACAGGAAGAGCACAGACCTGCAGGACCCATATTGTAAATTGCATGTGACTGCAACACAAAGCCAGCACTCAGCACAGTGCGTACGAGTGTGTGCGTTTGCGTGCTCTATTAGTAGAATGAAGGCAGACCTCTTCAGAAAGCCTGAGGGTGCTGATGCCATCACATGTGATGCTGCAGATTCCCATGCTTTGGTTTTGTAAATAGGCTCTCTGAAGACAACACCACAGACTGCTTTTGGATATAAATAGATGGATACACATAGATGCACACATTATGTGTTGTATTAAGTTGTATTGAGACATTATTCATAGAAAATAATGCACAAAACACACTTTTATCTTTATTTTGTTTGGAGTTTTTAGGCATTTGGATGCATATAAATCAAATCTGAATTTTGGTCTCATTTTGGTCCCTGCATCAAATAAATTTTACAAAAGCATATCACATACAATAAAAGTATCTATTTTAATGTTTTAAATGTGTTTTGTGAAAAAAAAAAAAAAGGGTTAAAACAATGTTTTTTTATGCAAATATTAACCAATATACAGTATTTATTCTGATATGAGCTTATTAAAACATGTAAAAAAATTCATTCATTCATTTTCTTTTCAACTAAGTCCCTTTATTATTCTGGGGCGCCACAGCGGAATGAACCAACAACTTATCCAGCATATGTTTTACGCAGCAAATGCCCTCCCAGCTGCTACCCAACACTGGGAAACATCCATACACACTCATTCTTCTCACACATACACTATGGACTATTTAGCTTACGCAATTCACCTATACCACATGTTTTTGGACTTGTGGGGGAAATCAGATCACCCGGAGGAAACCCATGCGAACACGAAGAGAACATGCAAACTCCATACAGAAATGCTAACTGACCCAGTCGAACCCACTCGAACCAGCGACCTTCTTGCTGTGAGGTGATTGTACTACCCACTTCACCACCGTGACGTTCTCACAATGTGATCATTTAAAATTTTATCATATATTAAATGATCAAAAACTGATAAATGAGTAAAACCAAGTGATTTAAAGGATAGAGGCAAAGCAAAAAGATTTAAAATGACACTTAATATCTATGTTGGTGCTACAACGTGATCTTTTAATATGTCATCAAATGATTCTTGACCTAAATTTGACTTTTTTTTTTTGTATAATTACATTTTTGTCTGTAGCTTCTAATTCATTGTGAGAATGTATAAAAATAAAAATTACAATTAAAGAAGTCAGGTTTTAGAGCACGTTATATATATATATATATATATATATATATATATATATATATATATATATATATATATATATATATATATATATATATATTTGTATTATACTTTACAATTTAGATGCACCATGTTTGACCTTTATATATATATTTTTTAATTTAACATATATCAAAAGTGATCAATTGTGTTTCATAGCATTTTATTTGACAGAATTTTTTATTTTTATTTCACTAAAGCTAAAGAAACACCCAACAAACAAATATTACTATTTGTAATATTAGTTCACGACAAATATATTACTTCTAGGGTAATACCTCATGTAAAGCAGTGGTTCTCAACCAAGGAACCATTAGAAAACCTCCAAACTAGTTTTAAAATTATTATTATTACAAATACTAAAATAAAGCACTAAACTACAAATATATAAAGTCCATTATTAACTTGACATCCCATTTTGATGTTAATATTATAACAACAAAAGTACTAAAGATGCCTATTGTCTCAAATATGCAAGGCTTGCAAGCCTTTAAATATTGTCTTGAATAAGGCAACAAAACACATCTCATGATATAGCATGCATCAGCATTTATCAGGGTCTTTTATTATATCCAATATCCTCTAATATGCAAACAGGGAATATAAACAATTTGTTATTTAATAACTGCCTAGTACGAAAGAACTTTAATACTAACTATAAGAGTGAAAGAGATTTAACTCCAAGCTGCTCTCGTTTTTTTTCCCCTACTAATGAGTGCACTGTACTGAGACTGAACCACAGGGATTTACACCATTTTATAGCTCATTCTTTCTTAATCAGGTCTGTAACAAAGTTCACTAACAACATTCCAGTTGTACTTCACTTACCACCTGTATTTGTAAACTTGTAAGATAAAAATAATTGTTTTCCTGATTTTTACAGAAATTTCTAATTATACAAACCAATTTAATCTGACGTCTAAAGCAGAATGATGTTGAATAGGATATATTTGATTACCATTGTGAATCAGTTTCTGTTTTTAACTTAGTCGAAGGCCAAATACAGGTGATATCCTGAGTTACGCATGACTGTTGTAATATAAGTGAAAGGCTTCACAGGGTCACATCATTTTCACAGTTTTCTGGCAAACATGGACCCGGAAATGACTATGAATGGCCAGCATTGTGCTGTTATCAACTATCAAACTTACTCAGCTTCCTCCCATCCATGTCTGTTTGACCATTTGAGCTGAGTCATTGAAAAAGCAAAACGCCAACATCATCACAGTTACAGATTCCTAAATGCAACATATGCACTTTTCAAACATAATACATCATAATGAGGTTGAAGAACTTACCACAACATCCTGTTGCTTTCGGTGATCAAGAGGAATTAAAGCAAGACATCATTCAAACTCGGTGTGATCTATAAATGAGTAAAAAATAATAATGGGAGTTAATTATTAATTTCGAAGACGAAGATCATGACATTGCTAACAATGTAGGCATAACCCAAGTACAAAAAAGAACCAATAATCAAGAAATGTTTAAAAGAACCAAAGATTAAGAAATGTAACCATCGGTTTGGAAAATAATTTGTTGTTGTTGTGGTAGCCTTAAATTAAAGGGACGGTTCAGCCAAAAATTAAAAAATGTACTCACTATTTACTCACTCTAAAGCTTGAGTTTCATTTGTCCATTGATCACAAAAGAAGATATTTTAAAGAATGTTGGAAACCAGCAACCATTGACACCCATAGTAGGAAAAACAAATACTGTCAAAGTCAATGGCTACTGCTTACTAGAAAATTTTTCTAGATATTTTATTTTGTGATCAATAAAAGAAGAAACTTAAACAGGTTCATGAAAAGTGAAGAGTCATTTTTGGACACACTATCTCTTTTACCATGGTTTTGATACATTAAACATTTTGTAACAGTAAATATTAACTGCATAATATATAATGCCAAATTAAAGTATTTATAAAGATTAAAATTAAACACTATTTACTCTCCCTCAAGTGGTTCCAAACCTTAATGATTTTTATTAATCTGTTAAACACAAAATAAGATTATTTGAAAAATAGCCAAAAATCTGTGACCATTAACTTTCATTGTAGAAAAAATAAATTGAAGTTAAGGGTTACAAGTGTTCAGCTTTCTTCAAAATATATTTTCAGAAGAAAGAAAGTCAGGCCTGTAACAAATAAAGGACGAGTAAACGATGAAATAATTTTGTGTGAACTAGCCCTTAAAACGTTTACTGAAAATATAGCGACATCTCTTGGTCAATTTCGGGAAAAGCCCAAGAGAGCCCTCAAAGAAAACATTTGATTAAAAACTTAAACAAAATGGAACTTAGCCTACATTGTAATAATTTAACAACCTAAGGAAGTTAATGTTAAACTTATAACTCGTTTTACAGACTATTTGCTCACTTTTAAAGAATCTTTTAAATAATATTACTGCGTAAAAATCATGTTTGTGTACATCACAATGTCAATATATTTTAGGTGTAATATAGCTTTAACACATAAAGCACTTCAGGAACATTTGCTAACAAACAATTAAGCCTGTCGAATTAACATCTTAATTTGCTTAAATAACTAAACGAATGCATTGTAAAAATGTAGCACTTGGTTAAATATATTATGTAATATATGTAATGTAATATATTTTACATTAACATTTTCCAATTGCAACATGAAGTGCAATTTTCTCTTCTTTTTTCAATAGTAAACTGAATAATTGGTAAATAAATAAAGTACTTACTACAGATGACATAAAGCATCACCGGTTTGTAGTATCCAGTCTGCAAATGTATTTTTTCAGAGAATTTGAAGTCCCCAAAAGTGCTCATGTCCTTTCCTTTTGTAAAGCTCAAGTTTCCTCCTCGTTTTCCTTCTCCTCTCTCTCTTTCTCTCTCTCTCTCACGCACACACACACACACACACACACACACACACACACACACAGAGAGAGAGAGAGAGAGAGAGAGAGAGAGAGAGAGAGACTTAGAGTTAGAGACAGAGGAAAAAATTTGCATTAAAAATATAGACTGCACAAAAACATCGTTATTTTGTAGTCTAAATGCAACAGGATTACATTACTGCACATAAAAAAGGGTTTAAAAGTATATTTAAACAAGTGAATGTTACATTTTTTAGTCTAGATATTTTAGAACAAAAATCAGCCTTTATTATGAAAGAGCACAGACCGTATGAAAGAAGAGTCTGTACTCTGCAGCTTTTTCCAGGGGGTATTATTTCACTGAGACACCAGCCAAGTGAGATCACACTGTAAACATACACCATCACCCAGACAACATGGCACATTCCCCTCATTTCCATTTTTATCTTGATGAACGAGCAGGGAAGGGAGAGAATGTATTACATTCAAACTGCAGCAGACGTGCAGAACACATAGTACTTTACAATAACTAGAATCAGGACTGAATAGTGACATCAATACCATCTGTCCAGGACTGCCATATAATCTTCAGGATAGCCAAACAGTTTTTCATGCTACAGTGAAACTACTTAGCCTACTGGTTTTTCTTTCATTGGCAACTTAATACTGAAGTAGTGGCCTACTTGTCTTAATTTTGAATGGTACAGCTATAATGCTAGAACTTTAAATTCAAGAAAATACTATTACTTTTAATATAAAATTTATTTGAAAAACCAATGTCTTTAAAAAACTTTTTTTTACATCATGATTATTTATAGCTAGCTAGCTAGCTAGATAGATATTCACATATGGACCCTGAGCATGTATCAACACCGCCACCACATTTGTACATTGCTCCCAGGACAAATGTCATTTAACCACACTAGTCACGACTAAGACCAATGTTAAGATGCTGGACTTTAGCGCTGTGTACAGTTGTAAAACAAAGCACAAAGACAAAACATTTCATAGGAAAGATTTCTTTTTTTTTATTATTATTATTTTTTTTACATTTTTGTATGTTACAAACTTTTGTGCTAAACAAATATTGATGATAATACAGTCTCTTGCATTGACCATATGGCAAAGTAACACCAACTCGCACTAAATATTCGGCTTACGCTAGTTTTGTTGAATAAAACCAGCAAACAATGTAAATGAAATTTGGCAACAAGATGCTGTGGTACTATAAATTTATATTACTGTCGGCTAAGTGAACGAGTCGTTCATAACGGGGATTTATTCACAAATAAAATGCTCGCTCCTTTAGAATGAGAAGTAAAAGCAGGAGAGGAGGTGTGTTTCAGGACACGCATTAGATCAAATTTAACAGGGAGGGAGTATAATACATTTTCATGCACACAAACACAAGCTCGTCGTCAGCAATACCCGTTTGATCACTTATCCATTGATGTAGAAAAGTGACGTAAAATTATAATTTTCATATATTTCATAATCAGGAAAATTCCCAATCATAGATATTATGTACAGTTGAAGTCAGAATTATTAGCCCCCTTCGATTTTTTTTCTTCTTTTTGAAATATTTTCCAAATTATGTTTAACAGAGCAAGGAAATATTCACAGTATGTCTGATAATATTTTTTCTTCTGGAGAAAGTCTTATTTGTTTTATTTCGACAAGAATAAAAGCAGTTTTTAATTTTTTATGAACCATTTTAGGGACAAAATTATTAGCCCCTTTAAGCTATATTTTTTCTCGATAATCTACAGAACAAACCACTGTTATACAATAACTTGCCTAATTCCCCTAACCTGCCTAGTTAACTTAATTAACCTAATTAAGCCTTTAAATGTCACTTTGAGCTGTATAGAAGTGTCTTGAAAAAAATCTAGTAAAATATTATTTACAGTCATCATGGTAAAGATAAAATAAATCAGTTATTAGAAATGAGTTATTAATATTATTATGTTTAGAAATGTGCTGAAAAAAATCTTCTCTCTGTTAAACAGAAATTGGGGAAAAAATAAACAAGCGGTCTAAAAATTTAGGGGTGCTAATAATTCTGACTTCAACTGTATATGTGTGTATTTCTGTGCCTTGGTTCCACAATCATTTCAAAGGAGCCCTACCCTGTACTAAAATGGCAGCTCTATTGACGCATTCCTTCCATTAGACAACAATAGCGTAGGTGACATATAATATAAATATCTATGATAGATAGGTAGCTAGCTAGCCAGATATAGAAAGCTAGAGATAGATAGAAATAAGTTAGATTTTATTGTAAATAACTTTTAAAGTACCTGAAATTATTTTAAAATTGACTGAAATTATTTATCATGCGACCCCTTTGGAAGTTTTCAAAATCTCCCTATTCAGTTTGATAGAGCGCTTGGACCCGAAAGCCAATACGCAAGACGTCACACTTGACAAGCGGCTATAACACATGAAGTGTCCAGCAGAAGACTTTGGGGAAAAAAAACAAACAAAAAAACTCACAAACCAATAAGTTCAAAGGTGGTATCCACACTTTATTACATAAAAATAAAAGACAGACATCAAGACAATGACAAAAATAAAATGCATTTTAGTTGCTAAAATTCAATGTTGCGAACCAATAAAATCAGCCTGTTAGAAATAACAATGCTGAACTAAAAACCAATAAAACATTGCCATGACAACTTCAGCATGTATTTTTGCATAAGAACACAAAAGGCATCTAGAGTATTGTAAGACAAGTTCCCATTTGCCCACATTCCTAATATCCTTCACGGCAGCGTAAAATCTTTAAAAAGTTTAAACCTAACCAACAGTCCCTGCCCGGTTTCTCTCCCCAAAGCGTCGAAAGAAAGACACAAGTCCTGAGCCTTCCTGTCTCTTATCTGGAGGAACTTCCGTTCCAATGCGTCTCTGAAAGATTTGTCCCAGTTTAAAGTTCGGTGCTCTCTCTTTTTCATCAGTGAGAGAAGCAGACCTCGGAAACATCCCTTGTGCAGGAGTTCGCTTTGAAGGACAGTCTGGTAATGAGGATGAAGCAGCAGATTTATGGGAGAACGAAGGCTTGTCCCGTACAGGTGTGTCAGGTAACGCCCAAACTCCATCATCAAGAATGTCCACCCTAGAGATGGAGAAGGAGTGTCTGCGGTGCGGAGTGTCCCGGGGAGAGACACGAGGGCTGAGGATGGTCCATGGGGAGCCAAGACCTCCTAGTCCAGTCTGCAAGGCCAGATCCACCTCTTTGATATCCCTCTGTCGAGGTGTGGAGGTGCAGACAATTCTGGAACGATCAGGTGTAGACAATTCATTTAAGCCGCAATCCTGAATGCGGAAGACTTTGCCAGAGAGATCGGGCATTTTATCTGCTTCCTCAATTTTCTCTTTGTCTTCCTCTTTATTCAAATCTTCAACCTCCTCTACTTCTTTTTTATCCACTACTCCATCTTCAAGTTTTTGTTTGATCGAGGTGTTGCTTCCTTCATCTTGTTTACGATCACTGCTTTCAGGAATCGGTTCGTCATCAATGCACTGTCCTCTTTTGGATGCGGCACGTGCCCGTTGAACATCATTAATGACACAAGGTGGAAGCTCCTCCTGGCAGATGTTCTCTGGTTCCTCCACTCTTGGAATCTCAAATTTCTCCTCATTGCTATCGATAGGGCTGTCCAGGTTCTCATTGTCCTCACGCTTCTCAACCTGAGGACGAATGTTCTTGACGAGGCTGTTTGCGACTGATGTGGGTCCACCAGGCCTCCTGCGGGAAGGACGTTGCTTGAGAAAGCTGGTCAGGACAGATTCTAGAGTGGAGTTGTCATTGTTCCCATCCTGAGTGGAGCATGAGCCAGTGGATCGACGCTTGGCAGTTTTGGTCAGTATTTCTCTCTCTCTTTGTTGCCGCTTGCGAGTTTCAGCTGCCTCTCGATCACGGTTTTCCTGCAGGACATAGAAGATGGTATGGGGGATTGCTTAAACAATATATGTTACCTTTTTTTTCTTTCATTCATGGAGCCCAATAAAGAACAAAGAACACTTAATATTTTTTATATTTAAATTATATAATATTCAAACATTTTCACAAATTATAAACTATATACGACCTTAGGTTGTGTCATTGGCTGTTTCTCAATTCCAAGAACGCAGAGAATGGACTTGCGTTCTTGTGAAGACCTTTCTTGCCAGGTCACCTCGGTAGAACAAACTCGGTTAAACGCAAGAACAGAGAACGGGTCCTGTGAGAAATAAGATGCTGCGTCCTTTCTGATGGTCACATGACCTTCAAACATTTTTAATGGAAAATTATTTAAACATTACAGCATTCATACAACGATTTATTGTTTTTCCCCTTTTCAAAAAATATACTATGCATAAAGACTTTACAAATATACGTTGCACAATACAAATAAAACTGATTTTGATACGAATTTCAGCAAATACACACCCTTAATGTGTTTATTCCTTTATAAAGATTTTTATAGTAATACTTATATTCAAAGTCTCATTTTGGGAAAAATAAGTTATATCTCTGAACTTTATTAATAAACCTATATAAAATGCTACGCTTCCCACCTCCAGTCGCAATGACTTCTGGGACTTCTAGAGCGAGTTTGGTGCTCAAGTCTGAATCTATGTTTCCAAAATATCAAGAACACATCTGGGAAGTTTTACGCGTCCTCCGTTCTTGTGGTCTTGAGTATTGGAACTGAACACAAGGACACAAGATCGCTGAAGAATGCATATTGAGAAACAGCCTTTAACATTTGCACACAGCCTCCAAAACTTTCATTGATCAAAAAAAGTTAATTCTTATCAGCTAAATTTTTTCCATTTTTGCATCTACAGTATGTAGAAAGCGCATTTTGACAATTCAGAGCCAGAATCCATAAATCTAAAAAATGCTGTCACTCGGAGCGTTGAGCGTTTTGCAAAAAGCAAAGTGCGTGATATAAAGACAGATTGTCTTTAAAAAAAAAAAGCATTTGAAAATGTTCATTGTGCAATGACCTTAACACTTAAGCGCAGTCATATACACAGCCTTTGAAAGCACACTCCATTTGATTTGTAAGTGTATGTACACAAGCAGCTGATGCATAAAATTACACAACTTTGTTTACTCCTACATATCTGGGTATTTATGCAGGAACAAAACTATTCTAAATTAGTTTGTAACAATTAAAAATCAATTAACATTTAACAATTATTAAATCTTTGTAACATTTTAGGCTACAGTTACATGTTGTACTTTGCATAATCTCTTATCCATGTAGGGCTCAACTGTTGCTTTATCTTATGAAACAGCACAACAAATTACAAAAAAAATAATAAAATCTATGAATTAAATGTAATTTAAAAATAAATGTTCGATGCAGTTACAAATAGTGGCTGTTAGGCTTAAAGTTATTTAAAATTGTCAAACGGAAAAAAAAAAAAACTGAAATATGGGTTACTCCATTAAATAGGCATCACAAATTATATCACACTCATCACACTGAACATTTTTGCCCACAAATAATTGTTTTAATTTTTACAAAGACAATACTTAATGTCTAAGGGCTAAGAAAACAAAACAATTTGGGTGCAAAAATAATATAATAAAGCGTTGTGTGATACATTTTGATTAATTTCAATCAAAAATACATTTGGGTGAACAGCAGGTATGTAATCCAAGTAGTTGAACTGTGCAACGAAACATGCTCTCTTAGGAAAACATGATATTTTACCTGTGCAGCTCTCTCAAACCTCTCACAGAAGGAATGAAAGATAGAGCAACACTCCTCCAGCTTGAATGTGGCCGCATCTTCACAGAAATACTCAGCCACTGAGGTGCTGATGGCTTCCAGTTCCTGAAGAGAAGCCTCCACATCCATAAGCCGAGTGTCTGCCATCTGTACAACAGCAGACGTAGCAGGAATTATCCGTATACTTGGAATAATATTTATTTTTTTCCACAAAGCAAATCAAACACCTGATTTTACACTGCAAACCCAAAATATATCTTACACGTAGAAATGCTTCCATCTGATGTAGTAGATCCGGCTGTTTGCTAGCGTCCATTTTTGCTTCTTTAATTTTCTCCAACTCCCTTTGAAAGTCCATTTCCACTTCCTGCTTTTGAATCCTGAATAGAAAAAATGAACAAAGTCATTTTTACTCCAGAAAAAAAAAACTTCTACATATTACAAAAAATATGTAATAACCTGGCAGCAATTCCAATGTGTTGAAGCTGATCAGTAAAGTGCAACAAAGCTTCATCGATTTGTTGGGCTTGCTGAAAACAAATAGCCAAAAAGAATCTAATCAACATCTGGTAATTAATAAAGTCCAAAAAGAGCATTCACGTAATTTACCATGGTAACGTAGTGCATAAGGTTCATGCCAGGTTTATTTGCTTTAGTGTCCACCAGTTTGAGCAATGATGCCATCCTGAAACCGATAGCGCTACCTGCATATCCACCCTAAAATGAGAGAGTTGTTTTTCTGTTCCAGCTGTATTAAACACTCGGGAAAAGTGTATTTATTTAATAACAGACCATGTGACACTCACCGCATTCATGTAGTTTCCAGCCTTCAGCACCAGTCTAATGATTGAATGTAGGTCATCACATGCCAGCAACTCTGGTATTAGTAAGATTTAGATTTTTTTAAACACTTATTTAGCAAAATTATGAAAAAAAAAAATAATTGAGTCACAGTAAAGACATTAATCAAAGTAAATATAAAAGGAAGACAAATTAAACTTTGTGTTCATAGAAATAATACAAATAAAGATATACATATAAAGAATAGAATCAATATAAATATATAGAATATAAAAAAAAATGTTTCATGAACACTAAATCAGCATGTTCACAAATATAAACATTTTGTTTTGTTTTTAAATCAATTGAGTACACTCTAAAAATGTATGTTTGTTCAAACTACTTTCATTAAAAGGCACCTAAGATGAAAATCAACTTTTGCAAGCTGCTTGGACAGAAATGTGTGTAGATATATTGTATTGTATTGGAGTGATATGAACACAAAAAGTCTCTTTTTTTTATTTACTGATGTCAAAATAGGTTCCAAATCCCAGTGATTTTGAGGCCCTCCGCAACGTGATGTTAAAGTACGCTTTTTCCTCTCCACCGAATTGATTGACAGGTGCCATGTCCGTAATTGGTGTCTCCGTAATAACATGTATACACATGTCCACAGAACATTTTTTGCAAATAAACTGGGATTAAAATATATGTTACAACTCTCTGTGATCAGCTGCACCTCAATAATTAATGTTAAAACATTTTTAAAACAGAGGATGTTTGTAATAAAGACAGTAAAACCCGCTATAATAACCATGGCCACATGGTGTCAGTAAACGTGCATATGTGTGTGTGCACTTGTACTGGTTTTGTGTGTGACTCATTACAAAAATCTTATATTACATCTTGTAAAAGAGGTAGAATAGGTGCCCTTTGAAATAAGATGAAACTATTTTTATATATTTTTTGGAGAGAACTTCGTTGTTTTATGTTTAATACACTTAAATAAGTTTACTTAATTTCTTCTGTTCAAAATAACTGTTCAAAACTGTTCAAAATAGAATAAATAATGTGTTGTGAATCTAATAGATATTTTACAATGATTACAAACTGCCTTGCAAAATGAAGAATGTTTCAGATGTCATTTTATTTTTAATTCCTGATTTAAATAGAAAATTGACAAATTTGTACAGTTTAAAAATTTACATTATCACTAAAATTTACAATAAATTTTTTTGTGAAAACTGAAGAATGTTTACAGGTGGTGGTCATTTGGAATTTTGCATTCCTGTGTGTGTGTGTGTGTGTGTGTGTGTGTATTGTTAATAAGTTTTATAATCTTATATACTTTTTATTGTTCAATACAAGTAAAAAAGGTACCATTAGCAGCGGTTGTCATGACAGCAATGGAGTGCTTGATCTCCTCTATAAAGGGGAAAAACTCTTCTCTGAGAAGTAAGCTCTTTAATCTTACTTTATACCTAAAAAACAAACAACAGTTAAAGAATTAATAGCCATTTTTAAACCAAAACCATTTCCAGTTTTAACACACTGGAACAACATGTAACACTACATATTTCCCAAGAACAGCATCAATTTTTAACTATTTTGAATCATAGAATTATACAGTCTGTAGAAAATATATACTGTATATGGCACATTGGCTGCTGTTTCCATGTGCTACTATACACATCACACCGGAATGATCAAACTTAATCCAAAAACATTCAAGTGCAAGTTGATTGTGAAATCAGCAGATGATTTTACTAAAACAATACAGAGAGATGAAGGTCTCACACAACACATTAAAATATGACCATAGGTTAATAAAACTTCAAGTTCTTTGGGAATTTACTGTAAATCTTGGCAGTTTTAACAATAAAAGGTTGAGCAGTGTTGTGGTAATCTTAGGAAATTAAACTAAATGTGGCATCTATATATATATATATATATATATATATATATATATATATATATATATATATATATATATATATATGCACACCTATATTTTGAACCATGTCAAAAAAACTCACCCTGGCACTTGAACCAGCATCACCATGAAACGGTCAGCGTCATTTAGTGCTGACAAATCCCCATTGAATGACATCAGCTTCTTTGTCTAGAGTGTGTAGATATACAGTTGAAGTCAGAATTATTAGCCCCCCTGTTTATTTTTCCCCCATTTTCTGCTTAACGGAGAGAACATTTTTTCAACACATTTTTAAACATAATTGTTTTAACAAATAATTTCTAATAACTGATTTATTTGATCTTTGCCATGAGGACAGTAAATAATAAATAATATTTGACTAGATATTTTTCAAGACACTTCTATACAGCTTTTAAAGGCTTAACTAGGCTAATTAGTTTACCTAGGCAGGTTAGTATAATTAGGGAAGTTATTGTATAACGACGGCTTGTTCTGTAGACTACCGGGCAAAAAAATTGCTTAAAGTGGCTAATAATTTTGACCTTTAAATGGTTCTTAAAAATTAAAAACTGCTTTTATTCTAGCCAAAATAAAACAAATAAAGGCTTGTTTACCTCCACATCATCAGGCAACAGCTTATTAAGCTCTCTCAGTTTACCAGAAGCAAAGCACATGTTTCCGTTCCTAACAGCCTCCACAATGTCCTTTGGTGTCCTGTAAAGTGCATCAAAACACAGATGACATGCTTTTCAATGGCAAATTTGAGTGCTATTGCTGGGAGTTTTTGAAACAGAACAATAAACTACTTAAACCAACTCTAATTCCATATATTTTACTGACAGCACTACATAAATGAACACAACTGTGAAAGTGTCTCAAAAACTATAGCACAGGATCTGTTCAGGAATAAAAGTTTGCAATGTTTTTAGAAATATTTTATTAGAAATAAAGAAAATCATGAACATTTCATACATTACCTTTTAAATTGTTTGAGTAGAATACCAATATTCATACTTTTTTTAGAGTTGAGAATTGATACCTACAAAACAAAAACAAAACAAACATATATCAACTTCTAAGCTAGGAAAAGGGCAAGTCCTTTATATTCGTTAAGAGCAACTTAACAATGTCAAACAAATGTCTACATTTTCCATAATAGTTCACCATTTCATAGCTTAACTTTATCACATGCTTCTTTAAATAGACATGTATCAACAGTCCATACTAGCACAAACATCATCAGATCACATTTTTCTATGTGATAACTGTAAAATATAAAAGATAAGGTGTCTTCTTGGACTGAAATTATGGAGAGTGCATTGGTTACTGATGATTACTTCTCAATGTTACAAGGAAAATTGAACAAAAAAAAGAATTAAATATAGAGATTGGGAGTGTATCACTACAGTGCAATGCATTCTGGGAATTTGAAACATAGGAACCTGATCTCTATAGGTGTACTGTATTATATTTACAATAAATGGCAATAAATGGATGCGCTCACACTGCAATCAATGGAGAAAATTATACATGGAAATGTTTTCTTGCAGCAGCTCATTGACACCCTGTCATTCACAGATAAGCTGGTTTATTTATTTGACCTTCTTCCTCTGCATCAGTGCTCGGCTTTCTAGTTCGACTGGACATTGTATGGAATGACTATTTTCAGCATCTCAGACAAAAAAGGACATTTATAAAGAGATCTACATGTTAGTTAATTATATTCTGTCTTTGCAATGTATTTTTAACAAGTATTACTATAAAACGGTGACTCTGTGGTGATTTGCATTGGTTTACATTGTGCACTCCTGAGCATGTCCGAATACATGGCGGAACGCAACTCGCCGTCATGTAAATTCCCATTCTCTATTGTTTTTAGAATTCCAGAGAACCTGATGCTGCATATACTAAAAAATGAATTATAGTAAGACTGAACCCAAAAAGACCTTTCTGTATGGTATAAAAGTCCTTTTGAAAGAATAATAAGAAAGTGTTTATTAAGGATTAAAAACAATTTCTGAAACCCTTGCTAATATAAATCTCTCAATTTAGGTTGTACAAAGGGTGATGAATATATTTTTTTCAAAACAAATAAGAAGAATTTTTTTTTTTTTTTGAACACAACATGGATGCAAAATACAAAAAAGAAAAAAAAAGAATATAAATTACAGAAGTTGCTGAGACTTACTTCAGCATGTTGATTTACAACTGAAATTAAAGCTTAATTTTTTTAAATAATTATTTCCCCTATTTATTAACTTGTTCACTAAAATATCCAATAGTTCACCTAAAAAAAGAAAGATTTTCAACAGGGATGCTCCGATCGATTGGCCGAAGATCGGACCGATAATCACATTAAATTACTCAATCGCTACTCGCCAATCTGGCCGATCTCTTGAAACGATTGCAGGTGTTTGTTATCCAGTGACCCATCTAGTGTCTCATCCAATCTTATGACCTCTCCCAGAAGCTTCACAAGTCTCCCCATATTCATGGTAGCTCCATGATCCCCAAAATTTAAAATACCCGTAAATCATGGTGACGAGAGTGAATAAGCAAGAGAACAGATCGCGAGAGGCACAGTGATGGTCTAAGCATTAAATTTCTTATGCTAAATTAATAGATCAGTAAAGCCAATGCTAGACATTTGCAGTGTTTCTAAATTGCATTTTGTCATTTTTCTTACCAGCTTTTTTATCTGTGTTTATTATTTTCTGTAAAGCTGCTTCTGACCATGACATGTTCACACCTAAATGGTTAAAAGAGATGCGTTTAAGGCATTATATACAGCATCCTTAATTTATTCTTTTTGGTAGGGAGAGCTCTCCACTTACATGTGCTTTATGTATTATAAAGCTTGAAGAATTAGAATGTACTTGGTATCAGCTGCAAAAATCCTGATCGGAGCATTCCTAATTTTCATGTCAAATTCTTTGGATGGTCCCACACACAAGGATTAACATTAGGCTGTTTGTTGCATCCAAAAAGGACGAAAACACCCAGAATAAAATTATAATTTAATCAGTTTTTATAGTTGACACCTTGTTGTGCTTTGAGCTATTAATATGGCCTCAGGAAAAAGAGGGTTAAATGGAAATGTGATAAAGTTGCTCTTTCCTTTCACTCGTTCTCAGAAGACAGTATATCCAATACTTGAGCTTTATCAGAGCTGGAAATCACCTCTCCAGATCAATAGATTGAACATTTGAAAGGTGAGATACCCAACAGAGTAATAGATTGAGTTGATATAGGCCACTAGCGAGTACTAGATGCCATGTTTAATTTATCCTGCACTTACAAACTTAATAAATAAGAGATGACATCTGAGCTGCCTTTCAATCTTTCAGTACAGTCCCAACCAAAGGGCCTGGAAAATACAGCTGTAGATATACATGGCATGGCAAATTCTTTAGCTTTACAACAAAGCAATGGCACTTACGTTTTCAGATTCTGCAGCAATTTGCGAAAGGCCCCACACACTTTTTCGGACCGTCCCACCCTTGCGGATCAAACCGTGGTGCTCATTGTGGCTGAAAAGCTCCTCCATACGCTTAGTGTCCAGCTCAAAGTTCTCAAGGTTGCGGTGGGCTGTCCAGACATTGCGCTTGCCTAATACACTATGCCTAGGGATGGCGTCCCAGTTGAAGTTACGCATTCTGGAGCGCCGCTGGACAGTCCGGGTGAAGGGGTCCCCCATGAGTGAAGGAGGTGGGGGTGGTGGAGGTGGAGGTAGAAATAGTGGTGGTGGTGGTGGTGGTGGTGGAGGGGGAGGTGGAGGGCCCAGGGGAGGAAGCTGGACAGGACGTCTGAATGGTGAGGTTTCATTTTGAAAGCACCTGGAGGGATCGTGAAGATCAGGAGGTAGAGATGCTGTGGTTACAACTGATGCGCCATCCATTGGAGGACACAATGTGGATATATAGTGGACTTAATTCCAGTTCACTGGAGGGATCTGATAGAAATACAGATATACAAGCATAAAAAGAAGGAATCCAAGCCATCCAAATTTTTTTACCATCAGTAACATTTACCTAGTAAAGGCAAACTGTGTATTGTAACAGTGTGTCCACAACCGTGGTTTGGTTTTCTTAGTTAATTTGGCTGGGACAAAAATTAGTTTGCTACAGTATATGACTTATATTTTTCAATAGAACGAAACAAACAACGCAAAGCAACATTGGGTTAAATGCTTGTTTTAGGTGCATAGTTTGTGCATATGATGTTTTTAACATCTGAAAATTATTATAAAACATCTTCAGTCAAAACAGAAATTAATATTTTGCGTTCTTTGTATATTTCTGTCAAACTATGCCAGAGTAACCACGCCAGTTGAGTGTGAACTTTTTACATCTATGCATGAAGAGTTCAGATGCAAAAACCTCTAAATGCCACCTAAACTTTTCTTCTACAATTGAGCATTTTGTCAGGCTCTTTTGGGTTGGTTTAGTAAATTTACTTTTGTGTCAATGAATAGGGTTTTTACATCATCTGTAAAGTGAAATAAATAAAAATAAAAATAGGAGGTTGAGAAAACTGCTCATTTTTAAAGGACATTTTAAATGGCTTTTAGAAATTTTTGCATCTGAACTTTTCACAAACAAATATACCCAATGTTAAAACGAACAGGTATAGCAAGTTGCTTATTTGAAAAAGGTAGCTATGCGAGCCAACCAAGATAATTCTTTACAATACCAATTTGCCTAGGAACTTCAACAGGCAGATAAACAAACCATTTCATTAAAACGATCAAGCATAGAGACTACTTTGCATATCACACATACTTTGATCTCCTTATTTTTTTATTTTACTGACTGTGTAATGCTTAAACCTGCAATGGAAGCTACATTTCCAACATTTAAAGCTATACTTTTAACACCCCTTTAGAAAAAATTAATATAAAATTACTTGAATTTGAATGTTTTCTACTACAACTGTTTTACAAGCTCTCAACTTTTAAGGCTCAGTATTTATTGGTTTCTATTGTGCTTTTGGGATATTTCTTCAAGTGTAACTTAAATTTAAATAGAAGGCAATAAATTACAAGTAGAGGTAAACAGGGACCACTAGTTCTTTTTAAAACCAACAAAACAGGCATTATAAATTAAGCAGTGGTAACTACACCTACACATTTGGTAATTTATTAATATATACATAATTAGTATAGCTGGTTGACATTAATTTAAAATATTTATATATATAAGACATACATATATTATGTTTACATAATTACACTGTGTACTACTTAATCTAACGTTACAGCAATTCAAAATGCACATTTACAGAACATGCAGAGCAACAAATACATTTAGATCTCTACATTATTCGACTTTTTAAAAAACAAAAAGGTTAACAAGGATCAACAGTTCAGAGCCCAGATGGATCAAAATAATGGTGAAAATACATTGTCATCAGTAATGCATAACACAAACAAGTAATTAAAAGACAACTAAATATTTAAACACTATGTCAAAGCCACAGAAAGTGGCAAAAGTAATTTGTTTTCCAATATACGTACCGGTGGACAAATAATATCAGGTTGACTGCTGGTGAACGCTCAATGAACCGACGTCCATGCCGGAGAAAGTCAACAGATAATCCACATGTCAAACGCCATCAACTTCCAGCACGAGCACTTTAAAGGATGGGAGCAGCCACACCCCCTCACGCGCGCTCACGAGCCGCATCCTGCCCTTACCTGAGCAACTCACACCTTTGCTGTTACTTAAAATACTTTCGGAAGCAAAAAACATAAAGAATAGTTAAAGATGGAAACTACACGCTGGGTCATTAGCCTATGTACATTTTTTTTAGTATCAGATCTCGCGACCACAGTTTGAATTGTAACGGTCTTAACTGACAAAGAAAGCCCTGCTTACATTTAACGTTAAAGGTAAGACGTCGGGTCATTTTTATTTATAAAACGCTATGTATACATTCAAAAACGTTATTAGGTCGTTATTAGTTTATTAGATCCTCTATTGTCTTTGTGGTTAATATAGATATGTTTTATTGTAGTAATAGATACACATTTGGTTATCGACGGTTAACGGGATAGTCAAAAGTAGCTTGAAAACGACCATTTAAGTTACTTCACACTCGAGTAGTTCCAGACCTTTATGAGTTTATTATTTCCTGTTAAATAAATTAAGTAACTTTGAATACTTTCTTTTGAAAACTCTTAGCCATTGAATTTAATATTATTTTGTGTTCAACAGAAGAAACATTCAAACAGGCCTTGAACAAGTGGAGGGTGAGAAAATGATAGAATTTTCATTTTTGGGGTGAGCTATCCTTTTAATAATGAATTTCATTATTACTTTCTAATTATCCAGTTATTTAAAGATTAATTATTGAAATAAATGTATTATTTTTAGAGATCTCTGTAGCAACACATTTAACATTACCCCCTAGTGGTCAATATTAATGTTGCATGCTCTGACTCACTCGACTTCAGTTCTATTGATGAAAGAGTACAACATTTAAGACAGAAGACAATCAGCTTCAAACAGACCAGGCAAAACAGGACAAGCACAAATTGACACAAAGACAACGTTTGCAAACTTTTCAAATTTTATCTGGTGGGTTCTTGTTCATTTGTTGTTGGTCAAAGGCTAACTTCCTGGGATTCCAGTTTCAAAATCGGACTTATCTTTACATATATACAGTCATTCATACACTACAATATCAGAAAGCAGCCTAAAATATTGATTGTACATAAATACGGTAATATTTATAACCCTTTCATTTTGCATTCTAAAACCAGGCCTACTGTTGGAGTAAGCAAAGTCAAACACTGGTTAACATAAATCAAAATAATTATAATAATAATGATTATAATGCACAATAACAACAACAAACAAATGTAATGGATGTATTTGTTTTATCTAAAAGAAACAGAAATGTACTGGGACAAATGTATATCAGGTTTAGTGTTGAGGAGGTCTAAATTTAAAATCCTGTTGCTTTGGAACAGAATCACTTCATGGATCAATTCAGTCTTTCTAGGGTGTAAGATACTTTTCTCTGACAAAAAAAAAGAAACACTGACTTACAAATCTACTGCCCAACAAATGTCAAGATTATAAAAAAAAAACATCAAAAACAAAGCCCATTATGGTCTCTCTTCTGTGGTTATGGAGTTATGAAACACCTTTTTTTTAAATGGAAAAAACATGATGTTCAGCAGGTGACATTCAAACAATTTCAAGCATCCTTTAACATTCTCAAGAAATCATTCTCTTTCTTCCTAGAAACAGTATTTTCTCGCACTACTACCCACAGTGTTTAACTGAAACACTGAAGAGGATTGAATCTCACTGCATGGAAATGTACATCGGATGACATCAGACCTGCCATGCAAAAACACACAGGGAACATCCAATACAGGCATACATGAAAATACACTCTAAAAACATCTTCAGTATTGCTTCATCTCAAGCTTAAAAAGATTTAGTGCAATGTTCACAAGTGCTGAACATTAGATCATACACATTATTTCAGTTTTACATAACATTTAAAAAAAAATAGTGACAAAGTAATAGGACAGCCTGCACTTTAGATCTTATAACATCAGTCTGTTTAGAGAAGAAGCAACAAAGTGTATTTTAAGATTGCTGGAGTGGAGTGGGGGGCACCAATTTCAAAGGGAAAGAAAGGTCAAATAGTGTTAAAAAAACAATTTCTAAGGGAAAAACAACTATTTTAGGTGAAATGCTATATGCAAGATTTATCTGATTATGCCATATTAAAATGCATTAAACTAATGTTATTATGAAATTGTAATATGTGCAATTACAAAATACATTTGTACCATTTTTTATGTAAAATAATGTTTTGGGTTAATGGAAAGATACATTAATAATATTATGACGTGTAAAATGCTACGATGGTGTTGTAGGGCACATAAAACCTTCATTTTGGATTTTTTTCCTAGGCAGGTACAAGGGATTAAACAGGATGCATCAGAACCAACAGGCAAGACAGCATTTGAATTCAGAATGGCAGAATATTATTATTTTTGTTTGTTTTTTCTAATCCTGACAGAATACAAGTCAGTACATAAATTTTAGTGCACATAGAGAAAGAGGCAGATAATATGGGTCACAACCATTGGCCCATGTTAAAAAAAAAAAAAAAAAAAAAAAACTAAACTCATACATATACTTCCTTGATTAACTTCTGATTATGAACTCAAAATGATTATAATAAACCTTCAAACTTTCTACAGCATTATGCATCGGTACATAATACTACAGTAAACTATAATTGTCAGAACAAATCAAAAATTGCTTTAAAAAAAATCCGACTTCTTCATTGCAAAACAACGATATTGACTGAAGACTGTGATTTTTAGATTCATCCTTTAATTTGGAATTTTGTTAAAATGTGCAAGAAACTACACACCCACATTGGGTGAAAGTTTGTCCAGAAAAGTTCAAAGAATTATTTATTTAAGTTTAATATTACTTAAAATGGGGCTCATTTTAAGATATTAAATGTAATATTTTAGAGTATATATATATATATATATATATATATATATATATATATATATATATATATATATATATATATATATATAAACAAGACTCAACTGAACAAGCATTGACTCTATGGTATTCATGTGGCTAAGTAAATGTACAAAGGATGCAATACAGATATCAGACAAATCTGTTTCTGGATTTTAACAAAATAAAATGACATTTAGTCTGAACCACTGGAACTCTGTGAAAGGAATGATATGCATCCTTAATCAGCTACAAGACAGATGAGGGGATGGTGCAGTAGCAAAATAAAATAAAAGGAAATCAAATAGTTTAAACAGAAAGAATAAAAAAAGGAAACCGTTCGTTGAAATGTGGTCACTGACAGAGAGAATATTGACAATTGTCTGCTGTTCTGACTGATATATCAGAAGGATTTTTTCAGTCGGTTTAATGACATTTATAAGGATGAAGCTTGCACTGGATACCCTTGACATTTGATTGGAGCTTTAAGGACTGGTCACAATTCAGACACTTGAAAACAGTCTCAGAGCAGGAATAGGATGAGAAGAAGAATAAAGGAAGAGAAGTGTAAAGAGAGTTAGTGTGAAAGGGGCTCTCTGTTGGAGCCTTGTCTCTTCTAGCATCTCAGATCGCTGGTCTCTCAGGGTCCTACTGTGTTGCTCTGCGGGGCTAAAGAAATACAACAGGAAACCAGGGGTAATGGAGCACTTTCACTGTTCCTCCAGCCAAGAGGGTTTGTCGGCCCCTGGTGGTTTGAGTTTAATGTTGAACTGCTTGAGGGTCTGTTCCAGCTGCTGCTGGTTTCCAGCAAAGTAGGCAGAGATGGCATTATGGAACAGCAGAAGTTGCTTGTGCATCACTTTGACCTGTAGAAGAGAGACAAACACACCGTGTCAGAAAACAAAAAGCAACAGGACTTGCAGAGGAAGTTATGCAGGTGGTCTGGCACCTTATTTTCTTCTAGGAACTTGATTTTGATGGTGACATCACTGCGGAGACGTTCATATTTGTCCTTGTGGATCTGGTACTGCTGCTGAGCAGCCTCGATACGAGCCATAGTAACAGCGTCCCGTGGGCCCATGTTCAACTCCTCCAGATCTGCCCTGTACGCGTCGAACTCCAGCCTACAGAACAAAGCAACGTTAGAAAACAAATGCCTTTTCTTCCTGAGATATAGCCACCAAAACCTTTCACATGATAACTTTTGATGCTCTAAAATGTTTGTTAAGCAAACAAAATTGAATATACACACTGTAAAACATGTATAAACAACATGTATTTACTTTTACCATGGCCTAAAGCCCCAATGACAGAGCCTTATGCTCAAGCACTGGCCATGTAATGAATTACATTTACAGTTAGCCTTTTTAAAATGAGATATAGTTTTACATGATAAGACTACAAAAATAATGCAAAACGTGTTTGTTTCAAAAAGCTAATTATTATCAGTCCGAGTCTTTTTTTAACAAAATGTATCAATAATCCTTCAGGATGAATGAACAATTGTTTTACTGCTTATTGTAGTTTCTGTTCTAGCTGTTGTTATATACTTCAGCATTTTAAGCTTGAATCAAGCCTCTGGATTATTATTATTTTTATTTTGGATTTTTAAACAAATTTTCAATTAATCATTTAAATGTATAATTTAAGGTTAAGTAACTTGCATACAAAGACCTTAGCAAAACAAACACTGCTGTGTTTCATGCAACACTCATATTTCATAATCATGAATCTGTTTGTTTAGAAGTTTGTTTGCTTTTTTTTTTTTGCATTATTTTGTGCATTTTCTGAGCTTAACAAACATTTCTGCTGAGCTTGCGAACACAAGCGAGACATTTAGATTAGTCACCACTAAAATGCTGGGGTATGTTGTGTTATTTGTGCTCACTGAATTAAATTCAGCACAAGCACAAATTCACTCATCATAAACACTAAGTGCAGAAACAATGCATGACATTAATTTTACAGCTTTACCAATTATAAGGAGTATTTAGTTTAACTACCTTGTTCTTATGATCTTTGATTTTTATTGGCCTGAAGTGCAATTACCATGTTTGTATATACCCAAACAAATCAATCTACAAGAGAAAATAAGCAGGGCTCCAAAAACAAATTTTCCAAACGAGCCAGGTGTGGAAATACCTTAAATGTAGACAGCAAAGCAGAACTAGGTACATCAAGTAACAGCACAACAGCATCAAATGTTTCCAAAGGTCTCAGCTTGAACCATACAAAATAGATAACTGTGAAAGTGGATATCCTACCGCCCTTTTATTTTTAATCTAAAGACTGAGTTAGAGTTCCTATCGGTAGGTATTAATGCCAATATTCAATGATAAACCAAACAACTGCAACACATAATAACCATAACATCCAGTAGCATCAGAGGTTAAAAATACATAAATAAATAAAACACAATAGAGCATTTCAAAACAAATGAAAGCTACAATACTAGAGGATAGAGCAGGAGCAGCTTTTACCTGGCATTCTCATACATCTTGATAGTCATCAGTGTGTCTTCCATCGTTTTGTTCACAAGTGTGTTGATGCTGGACACAAAAAAATTGATGGCACCAAGCAGAGTCTCTCCATTCTTGCACAACAACTTTTGCGTTTCTGCATTGTATCCAAACTCATCCTGTACATGAACAATAGCACAAACCTCAATATTATACATTATCAATATATATATATATATATTTATATTTTATTTTTTTACTCAGAGTGACAATGACCTAAGAGCATTAAATTGTTTTGCTAAAAACAACTAAAACTGAAATAAAATATAATACTGAGTGAAAATAATAAAATTAACAATGCTGCAATGGCAAGTGGCAGGAATACAAAAATAAGTTTAAGCTGAAGTACTAAACTACAAGTACAAAAAAATATTTATTTTTGTTAATTAAAAAAAAAAAAATGATTTATGTTTTCTCAATATATATTTTTTCCAGAACAACCCCTTGCCCAACAATTTAAACCCTTACAGATGAGGGAATACATAAACTAAATAAATAAATAAAATAAAAATAATACAACAATAAATAAATAAATGAATAAAAGGTACTGCCATTATAATTACTTTTCAGGGGAGACATTTGTACATCAAGTTACATTGTGTTACATTGTAGTTACCTCAAATTACATTGATTATAGGTTAAGAAACCTCTAAATGTACATATCTAAATATGTTGTAATACTTTTCCACCTCTTCAGAAAAAGATCAGTCTTCCTTTGTAGACATGCAGTCATTTTCTTCCATCGGATAGGCCTGTTTAAGTGTCTGAATCCACTGAGACACATTTGGAGAACCTTCTTCTATCCAGTGCACTGTTATAATTATTATTATTTTTTGCAACCAGTAATAATATTCTTAGTTCAAATCTTGTTTCTTCATTAAACATTTCTTTGGACAGTGCTCCCAGTAAGCACACAACTGGATCAAAGGGTATTTCTATATCTAATATCTTATCTTTTTATTTTATTTTTTTACATTTTTTCAAAATTCTTGAATCTTAGGACAGTCCCAAAAAATGTGGGTCTCCAATTTTACGACATTTCCTCCAACACAAAGCAACAGATGGTCCTTTTACATATGTAGAATTTACAAAAGGAATTTAAAGTACCTTATTTTTTACTTTCCAATTAAAATCTTTCCAAAATTGACTATTAGTTTCTTTATGACATCCTTCACATAACTCAATCCAGACCTCATTCACTATTATAGTATTAAGTTTTAGTTCCCATTTTCCTTTAACACGATCTGTATTTTGTACAGTATTAGTTACTAATCTTTTGTATAAATGGGAAACGTGTCTTTTAGCAGGGATTTTAGCAGTCTTTTTTTAGCACAATATATTTTTAATACTGACAGTTTGAATGATACATTCAGCAACAGCTTAAAATAAGTAAATGTATTTACACCAGTCCCATAATTTTCCATGGCAGTAACAACAAATGTCATAAACTTTAAGATGGTCACACTGGCTCACCCGAAGTTCTGGGGACTTCTGACTGAGGTCGGCAAAAGTGTCTCCAAGGGCGTGTTGCGTCTGCACCATGCTGTAAAAGTGGTTGGTTAGCGCTCGTGCTAAACGCAGCACATTCTCGTACTTCCGTTTGGTTTCCCGCAAAACCTCAATCTGAGCCTCCAGCTCCAAATCCACAGTACGTGATCCTCGGCCAAACCTCTCAGAGATCATTTGTTTGGTGCACTGAGAGAGAAAGAGAAAGATCACAAATACAAACGGCTTCAAAATAAGTGTTGCTAAACTAAGGATAAAGAAAATTCAGGTGGTTGTTATCACAGAATAAAGCCAAAGTCCCTTTAAAACAAGTCATTTCACTCGGTGGCCATCTTTGAATCTGCATATTTTTTTTTTTTTAAACCCAGGTTTTGCAGGTTGCAATGTCTTTGATAGCCAATCCTAAGCAAATTGTAATGGTTTGTCTTGTTTCAATTTGGAATTTTCCCAACCAGCGCATAGCCCAGGGGACCAGAGTCCCTGGTCCATCTTTGAAACGGCTTTAGGGCAGTGTGCTCGGACGCTCTGCTTAAATAAGGAAATTTCAAATTCTCCAAAACTCCAAGCCTATGATTGAATTTCATATTAGAAATCACCAATAAAATTAAATAACTGTGTCTTTAGTTTCATTTCTAAACTTTCAAATCACATAAAATTAGCAGAAACTAACATCTGGTCTAAGCCCCTGTCCCAGAGTATTGTCAGTCTATAGTAGGGATGCACCGGTATGGATTTTTTGGCCGATACCGACAACCGATAATTCTTCAGACTTGGAGGCCGATAGCCGATATGTATAGGCCGATAATCATAAATATTTTAAATTGTTATATGTTTATACAGCAAACTTCAAAAAAATTGAACTGCTCTTATGAACTGAATAGCCTATACACAAAGCAAAAAAAGCTATAACTTCAAAATTGCAAGGTGATTATAGACCTATAATTCACCATTTCACATAAATCAGCATGCAAAAAAATTATTTCCTTTTCTTCATAGCAAATTAAAATGCAAGTTTATTGTTGCATAAAAATAATAGTTTAATAACAAAATGGTATTTAATTAACAAGCAAGATAAATATATTTAAGATGAAAATGAAAGCGCTAAGGACTGAAACCAGCTCAAATGGTCATGAATAAAACATGTTACAGGGATGTACACATGTACAAATATGTCATGTCTGAAAAAGCCTTTATCAGAGGTGTTTTGACAGTTTGGAGCCACGGTACAAGCCAACAGCTAAATACTGCTGCTTGTCAATCAGACGCTTCTGCGCTCATCCTTGCCGTCAATCGCGGGAAAATGATCGATGTAAAGTTTATGATAAACCGCTGAGAGTTTTACTCAACTGTAGAGGCAGAGTTGCCATCAGAGTCAGATTTTGATACAAAACCTGCATTGAGCTGACTTTATGACAAACACAGAGCAGAATATAAAGACAGGATGAGCGGCTAGTTAAGAGCCCCTTTGACTGGATTCACCTCTCGCCTCTCCCCCATGCTCCAGTGTGTGTGCGGTGACAGCTCGCCCTCGTTATAATCAATATGAATATTCCGATCAAACTGAATACATCTTACATCAACAACACATGACCAGCAACGCGTTGATAATAACAAATAATCAGATTACAAACAACAGTTATGTTTATAGGTGTTGTAAAATGTGCGGGTCCTTCAACGGGGCTGGGTTTGGGGTGTGTGTGAGACAGAGGGAGAGAGAAACGAGGAGCGGTTTTTAAGCAATGAGACCATTTTCTGTGATGTTTCCTCTTTGGTGACTTATTTGTTGTACCACACGGAAAGTAATTAATATTTTTGACCAAGTTACACGTGTCCTCTTTCATTCACCAGCTGCAACGGCCCTGGAGTAATAAGTGAATCTCCTCTGATACCTCTTAACACAACAAAGAGACATAGCAGGAAAGGTTTACACATGTAATATTTTTCCTGAGGCGATTTAAAGCAAAATACACAATGACTCTCAATCAAGCATATCTACAATGATAAGGAACATGGTTACTTACTGAGTTATTAACGCACAGCAATACCACTTGAAGAAAGGACAGACTTTAAAGGAATAAACAGTGTGAGGAGAGCTCCATAGTGCACTGGACAAGTCTGAACATGTTCCGCCCACGCAAGCGCGGCATGCAGGTCTGTACAATTCCGTAATTTATCGGCTTAAATATATCGGCCTAATTATGACATCGGATCGATAACGATAATCATAAAAATAGCGTTTATCGGCCGATAACGATATGGGCGCCGATATATCGTGCATCCCTAGTCTATAGCGATCGATGATTGGCTCCTGTACTAAAAGATGGGCCTTATTTGCCATATAACGATCTATGATTGGCTCCTGTACTTGAAGGCAGGCTTTATTTTTTATTTTTTTTACACCCCCATTCAAAACGACAGAGTGATATGTCTTATGTATTCTATAGTCTTTAATAAAGGCTGATAGGTTTATCAGCAGCCATACATGAAGTGGCTTTTGTAGAAGACTGAAGGTCTTTATTTTGCAAAAAACAACCATTCTGGATGTACTTTATCCTACTTACATTGTTCTGAGCCAAAATAGTTTGTTAAGTCGTAAATTAAACACAAAGCTGACAGAAACGAAAACAGCTGATGGACTGTACACTAACTTGCGCATTATTCAGTCACAAAATGGTGCCAAACAGTCAAAAACAAAGTTGACAGAAACTAAACTGAGAAAATCGTAATAACCCAAGTATTATTCATTCAAAAGACTGCGCTATGCAGTCAATAACAGCAGCATAACAGACAAATATATATAAATGAGGATGCAAGTATATGGATTTGAATTCGTGCTCACTGACAGACAAGGTGATTTAAATTTCCAGGATGAGCCTGTGTTATTTAGCGGTTGTCATCTTGGAATAACATATCTTGGAATGTGAAAACTAGCCAATCAGAATCGAGCACTCAAGGCAGCTATGTAATAACAGCACATGACATCTAATAAGAAACATCAACAGTTAATTGACAAACCTTGTATGTGTTCAGACCCCATTTCTTCATTATGTCAAATTTCTCCACAGCAACGCCTCTTGTGGCTTCTTCTGCTGCCATTGAGGAATTGCTACCGACATAATCCATATTGGACCCTGATAAACATAAAATGATTACAGTAAGTCTTTATGAATGTGCACACACTGTACAAACATCTATAACAGTTTACACCAATGTTATGGCCATTATTGCATCAAAGAGATGTAAAACAGATGAGATGAGAGAACATATGAATGTGTTTTACTGAATTGGGGGGATGTGTTGCCAAAGAGCGCTTGAAGGGGCCAGCGCCCTTTGAGGATACCTGGGATACAGAGGATGTCATCTGATTGGCTGGCTATTCGGCAGGCTGCAATCTGGCTTGGGGCAATGCTAACACCCCTGGACTTCATTCGGAGGTCTGGAGGGGTCATGGCCAGGGATAGCAGGGGTTGTTGGGTAATGGGGAGCAGGGAGTGGATATGGCAAGTTTAAAAAAATAATTGGAGGAATAATTTTTTAAAATGAAATGGATTATCGCATGTGAGTGTGAAGTGTATGGGAATAATGCCAGTGCATATGTGTGTGAATGTGAAGGAACAGCAGGAGAACGGAAGGAGGGGAAAGGGAAAAAAAGAGAGGATCAAAGAGAAAAGGTGATATTGTAATGAGATGAAATGAAAACAGGAAAGCACACGACTGCTATTTTGTTAAACCTGCTGCCTTATGACAAACAGATGGAGATAATTCACTTCACACTTCATTTAAAAATAACACAACAGTTTTTTTAAACCCCAATATGTCGGTTCATTTATTTTTAGTAGCATGTGTTCATTTACACAAAAACGGACTTGAGTATCAGACTGTTCTGTCCTGAAAACATCTTAATTACACTTTTTTTTTTACACCCAGCCATTCTGCAGCAGATTTATTCCTAATCATTTCCTCAGCAATAATAAAGCCAGATTAAACTTTCAAACTGATTTCCGAAAGTAATTTTTAAAAGATGCCTCATTACAAACTTCTGCAAGGCAACCTTAACCCTGGAAAGAAAGAAAATCTTGAAAGAGAAATGCAGCCCGTTCCAATCTGCTAAGAGAGAAATTGAAAGCCAGAAAAACAGAAGAGATTTAATTTATTCCTGCAGAACAGCATCCCAAGCCCTGAGAAAAATGTATTTGGGGAAAAAAGTATGAAAAAAGGCATCATGAGAAGTTGATACAAATGACCTTGCCCTTCATTTGGAATGCGTCTGTTGCCCAGAAAATCAGTATTAATACGGACTGCAGGGCCTAAGAAAGAGTACAAGACACAGAAAGTCCTCACTGAATCAGAAAAGAATAGATTTACACTAATATCAAGGGCTCAAGATTACTTACAATCAGTTTGCTACATAACATGTCTAGAAAAAAGCTGGACTGAATTATTTATTTATTACATATTTATTGCCACATCAGCAACTTATGGCTATTAGCTGGACTGAATTAAAAATTAGACTTAGTCAGGGTGACTTCATAAAAGTTTACCTTTTTTCATTAAAGAGGACATTTATTTCAAACAAACAAACAAACAAACAAACAAACAAACAAACTCTAAACTGAAGTTCATTCATCTCCAAGAATCTGTGACCTATTCACTCTGGTTAATGTCAAACTTTAAAGCCATTAAGCATGACTCACACACTACCTATACACACAATGGCCAATGCCTCCAGAGGCCCTGGCTCTCGTCTGGATTGCACCACAGGAGAGATAGGAGGGAAAAAGCCAAAGAGGAAATTATGCAAATCAAATTGCACATTTTAAACCAAACCTCTACAGAACGCATGTGTCAGATAGTAGAAAATAGTCCTTCCAAACACCACCAAAAGATTAAAAAGTCACCAGCTTGATTAGACTAATTTCTTTAGCCTAACATATTAAAAATAAACAGTTTTGCTCGATGAGACTGCGTTGTTCTTGTGAAAAGCTAAAGAACGACTGCCTGCAATACCTTTGATGGAGCTGGTTGGAATGATGCCTTCTGTTGTACCGCCGTAACCACCTGATACGATGCTGGTCTCATTTAAGTTGGGCCCAGACACCATTACCTGCTGCAAGTCCTGGAGAGACAGAATCAGAAAGAGGACGAGATCTTAAAAATGCACCATTACAACCAGCATTATTTTTCATGAAGTAAGCCAATTCTGAAAGTTCTACACACGCACAAACAAGTTGTAAATTAATAGGGTTAGAATCACATTTCACCCAGAATTAATAAGAATTATGTTTGTATGACAACAATTTTTTAACAACCTGTTAAAACAATCCCTCTGAAAAATGTAAAGAAACCAAAAGCCAAAGCTTACAGAGAAGTAAGCAGCACATGGAAGCAGCAGTTTGCTATCTTAACCAAGTCACATTAGTGACTATAAAAGCATTTAGGAACCAGCATCAGTGTGCTAAATATTATCGGGCACCATAAACCAAGAAAAAGGGCCACCTTAAAAATAAACAACAAAAACCTTATATGCTAATAAAAAAAGTTGAATAAAAATGTTTAGAAACAAAGGCAAATTAAATCGTAAAGTACAATATTTGACAGTCTACAAAGCTATTTAAATTGCTTTACATTGCAAGCATTATTGAGCAAAGGGCTTGGTACAAAATGCAACACTGACTATCTAATGTGAGGTACTTGCTAGATTAGTCACCAAGAAAAAAAAAAACTCAGACCCTTAAAATCTGATTTAGTGGCTATCCTACTAACTATCCTATAAGGAATACAGTTCAGTTTAATTTATTTTCCAAAACAAATTGTGAAACATATCTGCTGTTATTACTAGGATATGAAACATAAATAATTGACCATAGGTCACTCGAAAAAATAGATAAATGAAATCCTGGGTTATCTTTTTTGGTTTCAATTTGCTTACAGTTGATGCAGGGTTAAGAATTAAACATATTATTTTTAAACTGTACATCATTAACTCCTGGATTAACATCTTTTTGTTGCATATTTGCAAAGCCAGTGTCATCGATGGGGGAATAATTACAATGAAAACAGCAAGGGCGAATACAGCAAGTTTACATTAAGACTCAAGTGTTGTGCAACCACTTATATACTGCTGTGCCTACTGCTAACAGGTTTTTTTAAGGTGAATGAACTTTTCAAACTATAAAGGTTAGAATAAATATAAAAACAATTTAAAGGTTAAAAAAAGTAAATATCACTCCAATTTTTATACAATGAGTTGTTTCCATGACTACCTAAAGGATGTAATTTTAAGGTACACATATGGGTCTTAAGTTTGTAAATGCAACATTTTAACATTCCATCATTTCATAACGCACAAAGTGGCACTAAACATGCTTCAACGCAGGATTTCTCTACCCAGGGGAAAAAAGTGAGGTTTAGAATGACAACCTGTTCTGTGCTGACCATAATCACCTTTTATACACACTACCTGACAAAAGTCCTGTCGTTTATCCCAGTTGTAAGTTACAAACAATAACTTGATTTCTAGTTGATCATTTAGAAAAATGGTAAAAGGTAGATTTTTCCAATTAATCATCTGTTGAACTGCATCCCAATCATCACAAATACTGCAGAAGACCTATTGGAACCCGCATGGACCCAAGATTCTCACAAAAATCTGATAAGTTTGGTGAAGGAAAAGCCATGGTTTGGGTTACATTCAGTAAATTCAAAGAATCTTGATTAACTTTGGGAGTCCTGCAAGAATGCTTTTTTTTGCCATTCCACATGACTTTATTAATACATTTTCTAAGTCATTGAAGAGATGTATGGATGCAGTCGTCCAAGCTCATGGGAGTCATACACAATATTAATTCTTTTTCCACTACACCTTGACTTTATATTCTATCCTGTATATTATTTCTATTAAGTGACAAGACTGTTGTCTAAGCAAAGTCAGACCTTAGTGTCCTAATTAAATGATTAAAAATCAAGGCATGATCATATTTTATTTGGGTAAAATAAGCGTAATCTAGAGGCCCTTGCCTTTCATATAAGCCACTTCTCACAACAAATAATCAACTAGAAGTCAACATATTATTTGTTGTTCCTAAAACTTGGCTAGGCGACAAGACATTTGTCAGGTAGTGCATAACAAAACAACATATTATGAGAGTTCAAACAAAATCCATCAAACATAAAAAGTTAATAGGTACTAAAAGGTTGCTAGTCATTGGTTAATACCACAGAGAGACAAAACAGGATGTTTTTCAAAACAAATAAACTAAATTTGTATCACTTAGATTTGTATCTGACCTCAAACACTGATTGATAAAGAGTGACTGAGGCCAAAAAATAATGCATGTGATTTGAAAAACATCCAGTCCATTGTGACAAGGTTATAGGGAGAACTAAAGCCAATTTCTGCTGGAAAGACATACACGTGCAAGCACACACACACTCGGCAACCCTTCCCAGTGTTCCTTCTCACCCTGAGGCCTGCGGGACTCCCTACC
This sequence comes from Danio rerio, assembly GCF_052040795.2. Lineage (NCBI taxonomy): Eukaryota > Metazoa > Chordata > Actinopteri > Cypriniformes > Danionidae > Danio > Danio rerio. Next base: position 29,929,151 of record NC_141030.1, read on the forward strand.
TTCTCTCTTAAGCTCCACTGAATCTTTGCAGCCTGCACAGACATCGGGGGAAGAACATGACAACAAAAAGACAAAAGAAAGAAAAGAAACCAAAAATGAAGCACGATGTAAAAAACAGAAACAAACTTTGAAACAGTGATGATGAAATAATCTATCAAACACAACAAAATCCACATTTAAAGCCATTAACCAACCGTCACAATACAATGATGACAGGCTTCAAGGGTTGACAATGAAAAAGAAAAAAAGAGACAAAGTAATGTGTGTAATTTCAGCCCTCATTAAGCGATGAATAAATCCTCTTTATGTCATAAATTAGGTTGCTAAATATCACTGTCACTCCAGATATCAGGGAACGAAAGGATGATTTAGGAAAAATGAGCCACACTTGCTTTCTCTGCTTAATGACAAGAACTGTTAAAAAAAATCTCTTTTCACATTCTGGCTCAATTCTCCCAAATCTATTTAAAGACACAGTGCCATCTGCCTTTAGCTGAGCCATTAATGCAACTGTGAACATGATCAGTCACAGTGTTTCTATGATGAGGTTATAAAATGGACATGAGACTGACACACATACAAAAAACACTGCTAACAGCAAATTAAAACAAAGAACCTTGAGTTCCTTATAGGAATAATTAAACTTCCTAGTAAATATCTTGCTTGTGTTTGCCTAACACGTCTACTCCCGGATCCGGTGCCACAGTTTATTTGGCCTAAAGAGGTGTGTCTTGTGAAAACATTACCACCTTTTATTTACAATGGCTTCAAGAATAGGGAGATTTGAACACTTTGTTCTGCATAAGCCTACTACTACTCATCAAACTTAAGTCTCCACACAAGGCATTTTTATTAAATAAATTCTATTACTTATTAACAAGTCTGACAGAACATTATTTTTTAAAGGGTTGCTTAACCCCTTAGTGTTCCAGTTTTATGTCCATAGTACAACGAGCTATTAATTACAAGAATGCTAAAGGATTAAAATTTTCAAAAAACAAAAGAGCAGAACAATTATAAACTAAATGTTTGCATCACCTGCTACCTTGAGACTTTTTCTCAGACTGATATTGTGAAACTTAGACAAGCAAGCTAAACAAACTGGATGGACAGCTAGATATTATCCTCTTAAGCTATGAAAACCTAAACGCATGGGAACAAACCACAGACATCCACATTCTGATGCTTTTGACATGGTTCAAGCTCTAAAAATGTAATAAAACTCAAACTTTTTTGGAGAGTTCAGGAAAACTGGGCTACTTTTGACAAAAATCACTGTTTTAAAAAAAAACTGTTCCAGTTTTACTGAATCACCATGTATTGCTCACCTGCTCCAAACTGTCATCTTCTGCCAGATTTCGAGAGTCCCCATTACTGCTAATAGGAATCTCCATTGTGGCGGCTTTACTCATCATACTGTCCGCCATACTTGAGTGTTACTGAAACAGAGCCAGATGAGAAATAAAGAAAAGTAAATAAAACAAAAAAAGCTCTTAAGTGTATTACAAAAGCCTTCAGATACATAAATTTAAATAGCTCCTAATTAACAATGTTGTTCAGATAACAATGGCTTGATTGTTACAGGTTAACTCGAAAGATTGAGACAAGATTTTGTGGAAAAAAGAAAACAGGTGGTTGAATAAATGATGACATGACACTGTAGACATGTCCTGTATTTAATTATAATATGGCTTCTGTATGCATACGTTTGCCGGAAAGTGTAGATGGAAAAGAGCTTCCTCAGGAATGTTCTCTTCAAAAGCTCTTATCAGATCTGGCTGAGCCCAACCCAGTCATTACTATGAAAGGAACTGCAAAGAAGTTCAAGGACTAGATCTTTCACTCTAAACTAAGAAACGCCTCTGAGGCCCCGTTTACGCTTGGTATTAAAAAGTGTTTTGGTTGACTGGATTACAAGTAGATGAGGAAAACATTTTAGATCCAGCATTTTCACTTGTATGTTTTGTTTTACTCAACTTTTGACTGCTTTCTTGATTCTTTAAAATAAGTATCTATGGGCTGATGTATACTCTATATGGGCTTTTTCTAATCTTTCAGTCTAATATTGGGAAGTAAGACCATAAATTTAGACATGAGCATGTACATGGGCAGATAATGATACAGAGAGTGGCATCTTACTATGCCTAGCATTATGGCTTTGTGTTAGAATCAGGACTGGTTAGAGAACACAGTGTTTAAGGCTAGGGCTGTACTCTCACTAGGCATGGTTGCCTTGAACTGCCACAAAGCGCAGATGTACCCACCTCCCCTCTCCCCAGACGGCCCGCACTCGCACTGCACCTTTACCTTTTGGATAGCATTGTGTGAGTGCACCTTATGCTCTCAGAAATAAAGGTATGCAAGATGTCACTGGGGTGGTACATTTTCAAAAGGTACACATTTGTATATAAAAGTTCCTTATTAATACCTCAAGGGTACATAATAGTACCTAAAATGTACAAAAGTGTTCCTCTCAAATTTTTTTAGGTACTAGTATATACTTTTGAGGTACCAATATGGACCCTTTAAGTACAAATGTATACCTTTAAAAAAGGTCCCACCCCATTGGCAGCTCGCGTACCTTAATTTCTGAGTGTAGGTGATTAAGCAAAGCCATTTTCATGCACATTTTCTCAGTAAAGTGGTTTTAGTAAACCTCTAGCACATGCGTTTCAAAGGAGTCGTAGTACACAGACAAGCTACCCCAATTGTTCAAAATTTGTATTGATTTATAGTACGATTATTATTTAATTCATCTTTATTTGTATAGCGCTTTTACAATAGATTGTGTCAAAGCTAATTCACATAGAAGATTATAGTAAATTGAAAAAGTGTTAGTTCAGTTTTCAGTGTTAAAGTTCAGTTTAGTTCAGTTAAGTGTGGTTTAATATTCACTGCTGAGAGTTGAAACACTAAAGAGCAAATCCATCCATGCACAGACATTATGTCAAGACAATCGTTTTGGGATAATGACAGCTGTTTGTGTCGCTTCTCAGTGAACTGACAAATGCTGCATGTAAAAATACTAAATATAACAACATTTTTTTACTTAAAACTTACGCATAACTAGGGCCAGACGGAATCTGCGGACGTTTTTTGCTATTTCTGCTGAGAATTTTGGTAAAAATCTGCAGCTTTCTGTGGAATTATTTTGGAAGTATCATAACTAAAACCTTAATATATAAAATAAGAGGTAATACATTTTTAACTTTTATTTAATGTTTAAAATGCAAATTTAATTAGATTCACTTTTTTTGGTAAATAAAGCAAGTTTGTCATATAATAAATCTAGTAAAAGACAAAAAATAATACTGTACACGCTGCATTGTACATAAATCAGATGAACATTTTCACATCAGTCAATAATATTACTGAAATTAATAAAAAAAAAAAACTGAATAAATATAGATTTACACACATTTACCCAAGTAAATAAACCGAATTAATGATGGGCAAAAAATCTGCGGATCTTCCGTATGGGCCTACTTACAACATTAGTCAATTGTTTACAATAAATCCTTCTGTGAGATGATTCCACAGTGAAGTGATTATTAGTAACACTGAATCACCCAAAGCAGTTAAATCTTCTGTCGATGCAATGCTATGAGAATTTCCTGGGTTTTTTCTTCATGCATATTTGGAGTTTCTAGCAAGAGTGCCCTCTGGCCATTTACTACTGATGACACAGCCTTGCTTCTCTAACAAGATGTGCATGACAAGTACAGCTTTTCTCAATAGTGCTTGTAATTTCATTTTGATTAATAATCCTGCCTTAATTGCTTATCCTGCTTTAAAGTGCGTATTTCTTTGACCTTCAAAACAAACTTTCGATTTAAGACAAAGTTTAAATCTACTTTGGAAAGTGCATTTTAACAAAACACCCAGTAGTTCTGAAATGGGTTTAATGGCTGTTCTTTTGAACACATGACCATCTACTACGCTGTAAAAGAAATTCAACTGAATGACTGTTCAAATACCTCTGGAAGCAGTCAAAAGTGAACTCAAAACCATACTTATTGCCCCCATTTAAACGTGTGGTTACAAATGTTCACTTGGGACAGACACTAAAATAATTTTAAAATATATTACCAGGTGTAAATAGGTCCTGAGATCCTAGATATTTTCCATTGATATGTGCTTTTTTTTTTGTCTCATTCAGAACCCAATCCTCTCACACCTGTGGGAGGCTCTTCACAATGATGAGTGAGCAACTTCTCAAAGCAGGCTTTCATTGTTAGCTCTCATAAAGCTGCCAGCCACAGCCTCCTCAATGCGTAGAGGAAAAATATAGGAATGCAGGGAGCTATGTAACAATCATGTGACTCATACAAGTTCGTCTAAGCTTCAGCTTTAGACAGGCGCTCAGAGGGTCGATCTGTGCAGGAGGCATCATAGCCTGCCTTCACATAAGAGCCATTTAATTCTCCTGAGTGCTAGAGCGTGAAATTTAGGCAGGATAAAAGCTAATGGTTCAGGTCTTATCTGTAAACCACAGGAATGGAAAACTGGCATTAATAAATTTGCACTCGGTGATGGTGGTGATGGCAGTGAGCCAGTGCAAGTGTTACTTTACTATACCGATGGCATGGGACGATGGTCAATGGGATGTTGTGACACCATTTGAAGGCATTAGTGTGAGCAACATACCCTTAGCGTAACGAAAACTGCGGCAAGGTCTTTGTGCCACAATGATGTTTCAATTTGTGGCTCGCATTATAACCTTTATCAGCTACTTGAGGATGTGAATGACATTCTCCATTACTTCTGAATACCTAGCAATAGCAGCATGCTGTTCAAGATTACCATCTACAGGCAGCAATGAATGAACCTGTAGCTCTCTATCCAATTAAATAATTCAACATTTTCAGAAGCACATTTGGGATCTGTTTGGTTAATGTTTCAGTGTCATACACACTTGCATAGGAGAGATATTTTACAGAACTGCAACATGGCTACTGCAAACATATGGAGCATTTTACAATGGCTCTAAAAGATCAATAAAATCTTAGAATACAAACAAATAGGCCAGTAATTTGATCATAGTACAACATGCATCAATGACTTTGGCTTTTTTACTGTGATTTTCCACTGAATTTGCGGAGGAAGCATGCCATCTAACCAAGGCTGCATCTATGACAACCACTACAGCGAATAGAAACACAGCTTATGCTAGCTTAGCTTGGTGATACTGCTTCATTAAGCACCTTCCTAAAATGAAGTCTCAGAGGGACAGCAGGGTAACAAGATATTTTCCAAGTTAGACTAATTGCAAAGATTCAGCCTATTGATTTAAATAGCTTGAATGGGTTCACTTAAAGGATTTGTTCACAACAATTCACTAAATTCTTCTTTTGTTAACCAGTAACCCCAATTGTAATCTTGGCCACTTGAGAGTGCATGTAAGTGACAAAAAGTGAGCACGCAAATAGGTCTGGGCTATTAATCTAAAAGTAATCGACATTCAGATCCTATAATCGTTCTAATTTTTCCAAGTCAATTTTTTCAATTATTTCCCTATCTTGTCCGTGTCATGTGACCCCTATCTGTTAAGGTTAAATTGTAGTTATTCTATTATCATTTATACTTATTGTTCTGATATTATACTTCTGGCAATGGTATGTGTAAAGTTCGATGCAGCCTTTGCACATCCACGCACCTCTCAAAAAATGCACTTACATGGTAGCGGTGACGACACGGGCACGATGCAGAAAGCCGCGTTTTAGGCAATGTGTGTTTTATGTCAGTCAATAATTAAATATAGATAGTACATAGTGTGTGTTTACTTCAGTTATTTTAAAATCAAGTAAAGCACCCTTCTCTGACTTGTTATATGTGAACATATTTATTGTTCCAGTGAGCTATGAGGGCAAAAACAAAATAAATAAATGAAATAATCGCTCATTAATCATAATAGAGTTAAAATATTCAATTAATCAAGATTTTCACCCAGCCCTAAGCGCAAGAATGTGCCATATCAAAAACAATGTTTGCTAAATTAATTTTGTACCAATATACGAGGGTAAAGTGTATTGCATCATTATTACAATGAAGCTGTCACATGACACTTTTGCACTAGAAGTGAACTTAAAACTTGCACTATAACTGTAATTTTATTATCATATAAATATGTGTAAAACTTTATATATTGCACATTTACAACACTATGTTTCAAGCGTGTCTTATTGATTTCTTATTAGATCTAAGCACACCTGCAATCAGGGCCGGAGTGGGACTTCTTTTCAGCTCTGGAGTTTCAAGCCTTAGACTGGCCCACCTCAGTTCAGACTGACTACATTAAAATAACGTTATTTACAATTCAGTTTCTGATGACATTGTCATGTCTTTTTCAAGGAAACAGCTGCTTTAGAACTTTAAATGTTTTTCATAAATATGAGAACATTAAGTGTAGCTAAATCTCCAACATTATTCTTTAAAACATCACAAGGTCCTTTCCTGCAATACCTGAATATATATTCTGTGTAAAACTCTTTATAGATATCCAATCCTTTGAATGGTGGTCACAAAAAATAAAATATGTACACCTATATAAGTAACCCAAATGTCTTAACACCAAAAAAGAAAAAAAAAAAATTACTGACGTGAGGTTCGACTTCGGGTCTGCGGCGTCATAACGCAACGTGCTGACCACTGGACAAAATGGCGCTGTTATGCTGGCGCGTTTGGAATGAAAAGTAAGTATTGCACCGGCAAGACTCTTCACCACAGTCTTACTTTTTATTGATGGCTTAATCTTTTTCTCCCCTTTTCAGATTTCTAATCAAGTTATGTCAGATTTATTAATTCAATGAATCATCTGATTTTCATTGAGCAGGTGTAATATTCATTAGTATTAAATATTCGAATTCTTATATTCACTAGGGTGCTGCTGTTTGGGGTCATCATTAACCTGCAGGCTGCATTTTGCTCAAGGGGGTTCGAGAAAATAAATAAAAAGAGCGGAGCTGCTGCAAAATAATGAATAAAAAGAGTGAGTCTATGGTTAAATAAAAAAATGAATGAAAAAGTGCGACTGCTTAGAGCGCAAGCAGCTAGGGACACCTCGCTGGCCAAAAACGGACCAGTCCACTGGGAATTCTCCCGGTTCCCCAGATTAGCCAATCCGGGCAAGTGCAAAGACATGGGATGTGAGTTTATGAGAGAGTCATTGTACCATTCACTCAACTACTTTGTTTTCAAAAAATACCTAAACTAAAATATGCATGCTTACAAATATGCTAAAAGGTTTTAGTAAGACTGTCATAAGCATTTCTCTCTCAAAAACTAATTGCATTTATTAATTTATTTATTGGCACATCAGCAACTTATGGCTATTTCGTGGCCAAATGGATATAAAAACCAATTGTATCTCTGGTTTGTTAACAATAATAGTCTAGACAGCTGCTGTGCTCCTAAATCAATTTAAATCGAATTACATTTGGTTTGAAACTTGCCTCTTAACCGTTAATAGTATGTTCTATATAGTATGAATGTGTTGTATGAATGAAATATGGAAATACTAGGCTACATCCCACAATGTCTATCTGTCATGTAAACTACAGGCAGTTGCATAGCTTTATAAAGCCATCAGCCTTTCCTCTCTTGTTGTCAATGGCCATATGGGATAGTAAAACGTGTCCTTCAGATGCCACAGAATCTCGTCAGAACATCTTGTCACGCTACACTATGCAAAACTGTTTGTCATCTACTAAATAAAGTTAGTGGGCCTATGGAAGCGGGCATGTTGCGATGCAAAAAGTAGTAAATAGGGAAAGAGCAAATCCAACCCCTTCGCTGCCAACACTCGAACGTTATTGGCCCGTGCTTTACTCAAGAGTTAAACAATAAATCGTTAAAAAATTGTAATACTATTTTTTTTTTTTTAAGTACATGAACAAAAGGATTTAGTAGTTTAAACAGTCGGTAAACGAATGCTTGATCTGTGTTCTGTCAAAACTCGAACCAAACAACCTGTCCTGGGTGAACAGGTGGAACAGGCAAACTGTGACAGCTGTACAAACTCGAGATGAAAATAACACTTTAAATACATTTTTACAATAAAATAAAATAAAAAAGCACGTTATTTCGACTTAAAAATATATACTTTTTATGCATTATCGCCCTAACGGCATGATCACATATGGCATCACTGTAATAATGTGCCAGGTACAGCCTTCTGGCTCAAATATCCAGCGTCCAAGAGGCAGTTCATGTCGCTTAGTGGCCTTCCATTTTATATTACAAACATAAATGAAAACAAGATAAATACAACACATTAGGACCGTAAGTAATGCCGCCCATTATTATTATTTCTGTTGACGTCGTGTTTTATTCTTCACCACAGCGCACTACATAAACCTTAACCCGTGTCTGCTAAGTGGCATAAGGGCTGCATGAATAAAGATAAAGACATATAAATGATTATCTTACCTGTGCGTTTCCTTCTCTAGGATGAGCTATTTGTCACGCGTGCTGGATATTTATCCCGGTTCACGCGCAATCAAACCCTGACACTTCCGAAAGAGTGCAGAGACAATAACAGCGTGCATTCATGAAGGCTGAGTTTACGTTAAATCACAAGCAAGCGTTTATTCGCATGTTCAACCGATTCCACTATGTCCGGCGGCTTGTTTGTATTATTGGGCGAATCAGCCTCCAGCAGCCCGAAATGCCTTGCGGATCTGACGACAGGCGCCGACGTTCCTTTGCCGACGTGGAATACGCAGCCAGCGTCAGAGAGAAGCCATGATGGGAAGGGAAATCACCTGTTACAGCAGGTCGGATTTACAGCTGAAGTCAGAATTGTCAAACCCCCCTGAACTAGCCCCCCTGTTTATTTTTGCACCCAATTTCTGTTTAACTGATAGAAGATCTGTTCAACACATTTCTAAACATAATAGTTCTAATAACTGATTTATTTTATTTTTGTCACGATAACAGTAAGTAATATTTGACTAGATATTTTCAAGACACTTCCATATAGTTTAAAGTAACATTTAAAGACTTAACTAGGTTAATTAGGTGGTTTATTCTGTAGACTATTGAAAAAAATAGCTTAAGGGTCTAATAATTTTGAACTTAAAATGTAAACAAAAAAAAAAAAAATTACCTACCCGAAATAAAACAAAAAAGACTTTTTCTAGAAGAAAAAATATTATCAAACATATGGTGAAAATTTCCTTGCTCTTTTAAACATAATTTGTGAAATATTTAAAAAGGTAAAAAAAAAAAATTCAAAGGGAGTAGGTGGGTAATAATTCTGATTTCAGCTGTATATGTAAAAATCACAGGTGTGAGAAGAATATTCTAAATTAAAACGACTAATAATAATATTAATGATAAAAATAACAATAATAATAATGCATTTCTTTCAGCATTTTTATTAATATATAGCAAAATAACATTATTGAAATAAAGATGATCAACCTGCATAAACGCACAGAATTTATGTTTGTGATTATTATTATTATTGTTGTTGTGCTTAATAATAATATATAAAGATAGAAATATAGATAGCTTTTGCAAACACAATGTCTTAACATAATAACAACATTAATAAAAATATTAATAAACTTTATTGTATGAATCTCCTTTACGGCATACGAAAAATAAAGCTAAAAGATACACACAAAAATACATCAATAAACAGATAGAAAAAAAGCTAAGATAATAAAGGGCAAACAAAATTCAATTTTGAATTTTAAAACACACACACACACACACGCACACACACACACACACACACACACACACACACACACACAAACCGGGTAGGTAAGTTTTTATTTAAGAACTATTTATTTTAAATTTTTTTAATAATCATATATTTCTGTTTTATCCTTGTCAGCACCAAGTATTGTTTAACATCATATGAATTCAGTCCATCTTAATTTTTACATTAATGTATAAATTATCTATTTTGTTTTGCTTTCTAAAAAGACCAACAGTACAAAAAAAAAAAAAAAACTTATATGGAAACAGGTAGCCTATGTTGGTCAGAGGGTGGCAGTATAGGCAAAGCATTAGAAGTAAAACCCTGATTTTTTTTTTTACCACCTACACCAGGATAGTTGGTTAAAATATGGGTGTTGCGCTAAATGAATGAATGAATGAATGAATGAATGAATGAATGAATGAATCAATCAATCAATCAATCAATCAATCAATCAAATAACTTAAAATGTAATAATCAAGTCAGTATTTACGAAATTTTGCTTTCAGTATGTGTATATATATTTTGGTTGATCCTTGCTGCAGGTGCAATGTGTTATAAAATGGTAAATTTAGCATATAAGTAGGCCTACACGGAATCTGCGTGCGCAAAAATTTGCAGATTTTTGCAGAATTTTTGCTAATCATTAAGTCACTATTTGCTAATCATTATAATCACTATTTATTACTTGTGTAAATGTGTAAATTTATATTTATTCAGTTTTAAATTAAATTCAGTAATAATATTGACTAATATGAAAGTGTTAATTTGATTTTTTTTAGAATACAGTTTGTCATGTTTTCTGTCTTTTAGTAGATATATCATATGAGAAACTTGATGTGTTTTCCAAGGTGAATCTAAATGGATCTCCACTTTAAACATTAAATAAAAGTTTAAAAAGCTATTATTTTTTTATTTCATATATTAAGTCTTTAGTTACGATACTCCCAAAATAATTCCACATAAATCCACAGATTTTGTACAAAATTCTCTGCAGTAAATGTACGCAGATTCTGTCTGGCCTTACTTATAAGTTAAGCATGAGTATGTAGTTTCAGTACTTAGTTCCCCAAAATACACAAACAAAGTAAATAAATAGTATGAACAAGTAAATAAAAAGTGTTACACAAAACTAACCTGACACCTTTTGGTTATATTGGCTAACAGACTACCCTAAAGTGCTTTGTCCAACAGCAATGTTGTTTAGAGTTTTTACTTACTGACTCATTTACATTTTTTAAAGTAGTGTCACAAGTCACATTACACAGTTGGCAAAATGTGTTATCAGATGTGGTCTACCTGTCTTTGATCGTGACTCATTATGTTTCAGAATCTTAATTACGAGCATAATGGATGCTAAAAAAATGTACACAGTGTGCAGATGTCTAAATGAATGCTTTATATTTTAACATTATATTTGCCAATATTTAAATATTAAGTTTATTGGTAAAAAAAGTTTAGGTACAGTTTTTTTTTTAATGTTCATAGCTGCAAAACAAAACTTTAAATGATCATAATTGGACACTCTAATGTAAGTTTCATTGCTATAAATTAGGAACAGCATGCAACTGAACTGCCCTTTTAATAAAAATCAAATGCTATTAAAGGTTTAAACAGCCTTCTTAATTATATTGTGCAAAACTATTCCATCTTATTCTCTTTTAATTCAACCACAAGCTCTCTCTTTCACACACACTCGTTTCCACAACTTCTCACTCTTAAAGCACCATGAGAATGTCTGTAAAACAGACCCATATCCAAACCTGAGGTTAGCAGCGTCGTGGTGGGTCTTCTTGTTCAGTTTCTCAGCAGGGGTGCTCTGCATTTCAGATTAACATCTATGATGGAATCAAACATACAACCATCCAAAACATAAAAGAATATCTTATGGTCATTAATACAATATGCAGTTATTGGCCTTCTCGTCGACATGTACCGTAAATGCATTTCCTAATGTAGTTTCACATGCAGCTACTTTAATTTGGCAGGTGAAGGCTGTTAACAGAATGAGCTGCCATTCTTTAAAGGTGTTTCAGAAGTTTCCCTCAGCTGCCAAAATTGAGCTTTTACTGTTTTTGTTGGTTTACATATCACCGCACTGTAACAGCACTGTAATGTGGAGCTTGCACGTATAGTTTTTTATTTAACAAGCCATTTGCACGTACAGCGATGTTGTAAACCTTCCCAACACACAAACTGACTACCCACAGTCTTGACACACAGAAAACACACTCCAAAGGGAAATATTTGAAACCACATTTTTGTTTGAGCAACACATTTATAAGCAATCTAAAGGATAGCCATTTAGCTTTATTTGCCTGCCTCAGACTTGTAAAAAGACTATTCAGTGATTTGAACTTCCCAAATACTGCATGAAACCAAAATATATTT